>NW_024705734.1:0-25689 GCF_018977255.1 Callorhinchus milii | reverse complement strand
ATCGTTAGCCGGTCGGATCCGCGACGTAGGAATGGACAGGAGATGAAAAATAACATCGGAAATGATGGTTGCAGACGCGCCGGTGTCCACCAAAATACGGACATCGATCCCATCGATAGTACCCCGTACCGTCGAGGACCCCGACGCGGCTGCCACCACCCTTCGAGCCAATTTTTTCCATTGTGTAACCGAGTGTGGCATCGACCCAGGTGACCCACAATTCCCTTCAGGAGTGCAAACATGGGTGCGAGTGGATGCGTGATGTGTCAAGACCTGCCGGGTGTCCGATATGTGCCGACTTGCCCGAGGGTGCCGTGGATCCGCGTGGAGGAGATGGAAGTCGGCCCGACGGGAGCTGAGGAGGTTGAAGTCGGCAGCGGCAATCCCGGGCGAAATGGCCTCGTCGGCCACACTTGAAACATGTGGCCGCCGCCGCCCGGCGGTCGGTCGCCCCGGTCCCCGCTCGTGGTGTCCGGCCCCATCACGCTGGCGTGGCCGGCGTTTCGGGACCCAGCGAGGAACGGCTGCCATCACCTCGTCGTCGCTGGAGTCGTTGGAGCCGTGGACGACACGACGTGGAGCCCATCCCAACGGTGGCCCGTCTATCTCAGGATCTCCCGTCCATGCAGCCATCTGGTCCCAGCGTTTGAGGTTGAACTTGGCGTCCAAACAGCGCGCCGCCCATCGAGACGTTAGCGGTTCGTGGCCGCACACCGGTAATGATATGTTAAGTTCCTGGGCAACTCAATCATTCTAGAAAGGATGAGAGGATCCAGGAGATCGGCTGACGAATCGGGGTAGGCGGCCATGGCAAGCGCCAACAGCGCCCCTCGGTAGGCCAAGGGCGATTCTTCCGCTCCTCGACGCCGCTGCATGAATTTCCTGGTAGCCGCCGGCTCGTAGAACTCCGCCATTTCCGCGAAAGCGTCACGCAGCGTCTTTTTCTTACTCGCCGGGATGGAGCGAAGACTGCCAAGGAGACGTCGTCCAATAGCGTGGGCAGAGCCTCCAGCGCTTCTGCCTCCGTCCATCGCACCGACCGAAGGCTGACTCGAACCGCCACGTGAACGCGCTCCAGTCGCCCCCGGCGACAAATTCTTTAATTTGAGGAAGGCGATGGCCGCGGTGAATATCCGAGGCCTCGGCGTGTCAGATCCCGCTCCCCGCGCAGCACGCGGCTCCGTCAAATGGCGTCCGGCGGCCGCGTGCAGCAGCCCCGCCCAAGATGGCGTCCGGCGGCCCGTGGCAGCAGCCCCGCCCAAGATGGAGGCCTCCCCCTCCGCGGCAGGAGTAATGGCGGACGGCGTTTCCCGCTGAAGATCTTGGTCATCGGCCCTTGGGTGAGTTCCACGCGGCCGACCGAGGGCCGCTGATGACGCGACCGCCGTTGCAAGATTTAGCAGGATCGCACGGAGCGACTCTATCTGCTCCGCCACCCGACGCCACCCCTCGTCCGCAGCCGGAGACGTCGCCTCGCCGGCCTGTCGTCGATGCGCGGCGTCGGGGAGAGCGGCAGACGGCGGTAGAGGACCCGTGGCTCCAGCAGCTCGTCCTCGTCTTATCCGACGGAGGATCCGGTGGGTTTTTTTCTTGAGGTGCTTGGACATTTTCTAATAATTGTCCAAACGGTCTCAAGAAGCACTTCTGTCACCAATGTAATAAAGGTCGTGGAAGCGACTTCTGGAATCCGGTCTTTATTTGTCTTTCGTTACAACACTCCATCTACTCCTTCACGCTGCTGACAGACAGCGTGAGAGGAGAGAGAGAGAGACACGCGCGGCCACGTGGCAGCCTGGACCCCGCTCCAGCGTGGCCTCACCCTCCGTTCGTTCCAGATCTGACCACGTGTTGTTCGTCTCCACCCCTTTTAATACCCGGGTCACGTGGTACCTTTCCACCAATCCTGGTTAGCCTCTATGGAATCTTCTAGACTCCATCGTACGCTCCCAGGACCACGCCCCTGACTCGTCCCCCATTGGCTGTGGCTAAAGCCAGCAGAACCAATCCTCTACTTACAGATGTCACCTTCCCATTACGTCAGGGCCACGCCCCTAGACTTCCCCCATTGGCTATGGACCAGGACCGGCAGAGCCAATCATCGTACGAGGTGTGATCCATCAGCAACCCGGATATATCCTCACATTACATCACCCCCCCCCCCCCCGGTGTAAAAAGTCAGCCGTCTCGGCTGGGAAAAGAGTGACAGCCCGAATCCCTTTGAATAAATCTTAGGGCGTCCATGACGCATTAACAAGGTAAGGGGAGTAGGCGCCAACGCGCAGAGGAATTAAAACATTAAAACAACAGACATACATTAGGGCGCCCCTGTAGCGCAGTAACACCAGGGTGACAGACCGCAAGGAAAACAGTATTAGCGAAATGGGAGAGACTTCGACCGCGTACGCGACGCCGGACCCTCTCCTCCCTCGCGCGTGGTTGCCTCGCCGACTGTTCAGCAGGAGGTGGTTGCAGTGGAGAAGAAGAAGAATTTTCGGTTTCCGTTGTGTCTGGGACAGGCCCCGTTGGAGGTGGAACGTCCGGGGTCTCGTCGTCCTTCAAAACCTGTGCGTCTGCGGGGGGTATAACACAGCCCCGCTGGGGATCAATCGGCGAGGCAAGTGGCACATTCGGCACGCCAGACCCCGGCAGGTCAACAAGTGGGGATGAAGGGCCAGCACGCGGGTCAACATAGGGCTTGAGCCGCGACGAATGGACATACCAACGACGTTGGCCGTACTGGATGCGAACACTCTGGGGATTCCGAATGTCCACCAGCCTCACAGGCCCCCGCCAAGGCTTGTGCAGTTTAGGGGACGTACCCACTGGCACCTGAGGGCAATGGAGCCATGCCATATCGCCCACCGACCAAGGCATGTCAGTTCGCGATCGACGCGCATACCTCTCGTTCCTTGCCTGCGTACGGGCCGTCGCACATCTGGCGGCCTCTCGCGCCTCCGTAACCCGTTTAAGCGAGTCCCGCACGTGGTCAGGCAAGGAAGGGGACGGTTGTTTCCCCGCTGCACCAAGTTGCACATCAATCGGGGGTACATTCTCACGGCCATACATCAGGAAAAATGGCGAATATCCTGTGGACGCGTGCGGAACCATGCGGTATGCCGCCAGGACGCCCGGTATGTGCAAGTCCCAATCGGTTTGTTTTTCACTCACCGTGTGACAAAGCATGGCCGAAAGGGTGCGGTTAAATCGTTCCACCATGCCATCCGTTTGCGGATGGTAAGGGGAAGTGCGGATTTTCTTTGTACCCAAGGCAGAGCACACGTCTTTGAGCAATTTAGAGGAGAAGTTACGTCCTTGATCCGTGAGCAGCCCTTCAGGTGCTCCCTTATCCATGACGTACCCATTCAAGAAAGCCTCGGTGATGGATGAGGCCGTTTGGTCAGGTAGAGGCCAGGCCATAGGCCAGCGAGAAAAGTATTCGACCCCGACCAAAAGGTATTTATTTCCCCTAGCCGATGGAGGGAACGGGCCCAGGATATCCAGAGCAACCAGCTCATTAATACGGGATACCTCGATCGATCGTAGGGGCGGGACATAATTTTGACGTGGCGGTTTCCGCTTCGCACAATCATGGCATGACCGGATAAAGTTAGTGACATCCGCTGTCATGCCAGGCCAAAAGAAATCCTGCTGCATCGCGGCCAATGTTTTCTGCACGCCGAGGTGCATCAGCTTGTCGGCGTGCAGCGCGCGGATCAGATCGTGGCGAAGGGACGTCGGCACAACCAGGCGTGAACGGTCCGACAACCCATCCGTACACATCAGTAATCCCGCCTGGCCCCGAAACAACTGCCATTTCCATCCTGCCAAATGAGATCTCGGTTTCCCGATCAGTTCCCGCAGTGGAGCCAAAGAGGCATCAGCCTCTTGCTCGCGTAGCCACACCGAGTGCGGCAAATGCAGCGTATCGTCGGCGCCAACGGGTACATCCTGGCCTTCATCTTTCGACATCGCCCCCATGACCGGACAGGGCGGGTAGGCAGCGCCGCACAGCGGTGCGTACCCGTCAGACAGGCGCAGGGAGGAGTCGGGGCAACCTAGAGAGAGCGTCCGCGTTGCCATGGCGAGTACCCTTGCGGTACGTGATATTGAAGGAAAACTCCTGCAGCGATTCCAACCACCGAGCCAATTGACCGGACGGTTGTTCCAATTTCAAAGAATATTGCAAGGCAGCATGGTCAGTGCGCACGAGGAATTTCCTTCCATACAGGTACGGCCGGTACTGGCGAACAAAATGTACGATTGCCAGCAGTTCCCGTCGCGTCACGCAATAGCGCGTCTCGGCAGGAGACAGAACCCTGCTGCCGTATGCCACCACTCGCTCGACCCCGTCTTTCCGTTGCGACAAAACGGCCCCTATGCCGATGTCGCTAGCATCCGTGTCAAGGATGAACGGCTGGGAAAAGTCTGGGTAGTCGAGTGTCGGAGCGGTGGCCAGGCGATCCCGGAGAGATTGAAAAGAGCGCTCCTCTTCCGGGCCCCATTTAAATCTCTGATTTTTCCCCGTCAGAACATGCAGCGGCTTAGCCAGCATCGCGAAATTCTTAACAAATCGGCGATAGTAGGATGCGAACCCTATAAACCGCCGTACGTCGCCCACTGAAGTGGGCGTGGGCCACTCTCGGACACACGACGTTTTCTGAGGGTCCGTGGACACACCGTCAGAGCTGACGATGTGTCCCAGGTAGCGGACAGATCGTTGCAAAAGGTGGCACTTCTTTGGTTTAAATTTTAGGTCAGCCGACCGCATCCTCTGAAAGACAGTCTCCAGTCGTTGGAGGTGTTCTTCGAAGGTGCGACTGAATACGATGATATCGTCCAAATATATGAGGCACGTTTCCCACTGCAGCCCCGCTAGCACCAGTTCCATCAGGCGTTGGAACGTCGCCGGTGCTGCATTCAAGCCCATAGGTAGGCGGTTAAACTCAAAGAGGCCCTGCGGCGTGCGGAACGCCGTTTTCGGTCTGGACGCGTCATCGAGGGGAAGCTGCCAAAACCCAGACGACAGGTCGAGGGTAGAGAAAAATTTGCCCCCGACAAAGCGTCCAACGAGTCGTCCATCCGTGGCAAGGGGTATGCGTCCGCCACGGATATCTTATTCAATCGGCGGAAGTCTACACAAAACCTCGTTCCGCCATCCTTTTTTTAACCAACACCACCGGCGCGCCCCAAGGACTGTTGGACGGCGAAATTATATCGGCCGCCAACATGTCGTCCACCGCGCCACGCACGTGTTCCCTTTCTGCAGGGCTCATGCGATGCGGGTGCATACAAATCGGTCCCGCCGCACCGGTGTCGATATGGTGCGACAAGAGCGAGGTATGGCCCAAATCCAAATCGTTTTTACTGAAAACGTCAGCGTACTCCGACAATAGTGAATGCAAGGCGCTCCGCTGCGTGGCCGACAAGGACGTATTTTCCCCGCACAATTCTGCGATCCATCGATCGTCCGAACGATCGGATCGTGGCACGCCAGCGGCCATTTTTGTGGGTTGGTCGCTCTCAAAGCTGGTGAAATCGGTAGTGGCGTGAGCCAACACCGAGCCAGCCGGGACGACGACCCGGTCCGGGCCCCCATTTAACACTTGTATAAACGGGGCCTGACCAGGCCGAACGATAGTTTGAGCCGCCACTAGGGAAAAGGATTTTGCCACAGAGTTCGACGGGGACAACAACACACCCGTCGCATCGTCCGCGGCTTCCAACCGCTTTCGGTAACGCAGCGGAATAAGCATTTGTGAGCCTGATGGTACTTCTACCGTGACAGCAACAATCGCATTAACAGCGTTTCCTGGGGGCGAACGGCCCAGCAGGGACGGCAGGAAGGACATTCTACGGCCCCCTGGCATTTCCAAGCAACCTTGATCGACGAGTATTTTAACGGGCATCCGACGAAGGAAATCGGTGCCCAATAAGCATGGGACGGCCAATGAACGCGAGATCAAAACTGGTCCCACCGCGGTGATATTCCCTATAGCAATGCGCACATCTACTCGCCCCAAAATACCCATGCTACCCCCATTCGCAGCAACGCATGCATCGTTAGCCGGTCGGATCCGCGACGTAGGAATGGACAGGAGATGAAAAATAACATCGGAAATGATGGTTGCAGACGCGCCGGTGTCCACCAAAATACGGACATCGATCCCATCGATAGTACCCCGTACCGTCGAGGACCCCGACGCGGCTGCCACCACCCTTCGAGCCAATTTTTTCCATTGTGTAACCGAGTGTGGCATCGACCCAGGTGACCCACAATTCCCTTCAGGAGTGCAAACATGGGTGCGAGTGGATGCGTGATGTGTCAAGACCTGCCGGGTGTCCGATATGTGCCGACTTGCCCGAGGGTGCCGTGGATCCGCGTCCGGTGGAGGAGATGGAAGTCGGCCCGACGGGAGCTGAGGAGGTTGAAGTCGGCAGCGGCAATCCCGGGCGAAATGGCCTCGTCGGCCACACTTGAAACATGTGGCCGCCGCCGCCCGGCGGTCGGTCGCCCCGGTCCCCGCTCGTGGACGTCCGGCCCCATCACGCTGCTCGCGTGGCCGGCGTTTCGGGACCCAGCGAGGAACGGCTGCCATCACCTCGTCGTCGCTGGAGTCGTTGGAGCCGTGGACGACACGACGTGGAGCCCATCCCAACGGTGGCCCGTCTATCTCAGGATCTCCCGTCCATGCAGCCATCTGGTCCCAGCGTTTGAGGTTGAACTTGGCGTCCAAACAGCGCGCCGCCCATCGAGACGTTAGCGGTTCGTGGCCGCACACCGGTAATGATATGTTAAGTTCCTGGGACAACTCAATCATTCTAGAAAGGATGAGAGGATCCAGGAGATCGGCTGACGAATCGGGGTAGGCGGCCATGGCAAGCGCCAACAGCGCCCCTCGGTAGGCCAAGGGCGATTCATCCGCTCCTCGACGCGCTGCATGAATTTCCTGGTAGCCGCCGTCGGCGGCTCGTAGAACTCCGCCATTTCCGCGAAAGCGTCACGCAGCGTCTTTTTCTTACTCGCCGGGATGGAGCGGAAGACTGCCAAGGAGACGTCGTCCAATAGCGTGGGCAGAGCCTCCAGCGCTTCTGCCTCCGTCCATCGCACCGACCGAAAGGCTGACTCGAACCGCCACGTGAACGCGCTCCAGTCGCCCCCGGCGACAAATTCTTTAATTTGAGGAAGGCGATGGCCGCGGTGAATATCCGAGGCCTCGGGCGTGTCAGATCCCGCTCCCCGCGCAGCACGCGGCTCCGTCAAGATGGCGTCCGGCGGCCGCGTGGCAGCAGCCCCGCCCAAGATGGAGGCCTCCCCTCCGCGGCAGGAGTAATGGCGGACGGCGTTTCCCGCTGAAGATCTTGGTCATCGGCCCTTGGGTGAGTTCCACGCGGCCGACCGAGGGCCGCTGATGACGCGACCGCCGTTGCAAGATTTAGCAGGATCGCACGGAGCGACTCTATCTGCTCCGCCACCCGACGCCACCCCTCGTCCGCAGCCGGAGACGTCGCCTCGCCGGCCTGTCGTCGATGCGCGGCGTCGGGGAGAGCGGCAGACGGCGGTAGAGGACCCGTGGCTCCCAGCAGCTCGTCCTCGTCCGCCTCGACATCTTCATCCGACGGAGGATCCGGTGGGTTTCTTTTCTTGAGGTGCTTGGACATTTTCTAATAATTGTCCAAACGGTCTCAAGAAGCACTTCTGTCACCAATGTAATAAAGGTCGTGGAAGCGACTTCTGGAATCCGGTCTTTATTTGTCTTTCGTTCACAACACTCCATCTTACTCCTTCACGCTGCTGACAGACAGCGTGAGAGGGAGAGAGAGAGAGACACGCGCGGCCACGTGGCAGCCTGGACCCCGCTCCAGCGTGGCCTCACCCTCCGTTCGTTCCAGATCTGACCACGTGTTGTTCGTCTCCACCCCTTTTAATACCCGGGTCACGTGGTACCTTTCCACCAATCCTGGTTAACCTCTATGGAATCTTCTAGACTCCATCGTACGTCCCAGGACCACGCCCCTGACTCGTCCCCCCATTGGCTGTGGCTAAAGCCAGCAGAACCAATCCTCTACTTACAGATGTCACCTTCCCATTACGTCAGGGCCACGCCCCTAGACTTCTCCCCATTGGCTATGGGCCAGGACCGGCAGAGCCAATCATCGTACGAGGTGTGATCCATCAGCAACCCGGATATATCCTCACATTACACTACTAACAGCCTAACGACAAAAACCAACAAGATCATTACTAGTTCGACGTCCCTAATTGAACCAACAAAACGTCCCTCCCTAAAACCCTCGGCTGCAAGACCTCCCAGATTCTATGGTCTTCCCAAGATCCATAAAGAAGGTACCCCACGACGGCCTATCGTGTCCACGATCAACTCTCCTACCTACAATCTAGCCCGTTTTTTTATCGGATACTCTGCTTCCCTTCACTGGCAAGACAACCTCAGCAGTACTTAACTCAACTGAATTGGTTTCTATGGTCAAGGACATTGTACTGTCTCCTGACGATATCCTTGTCAGCTTTGATATGGTCTCTCTGTTCACCAAGGTCCCAGTGCCTGACACCATAACAATAATTGAAGACTTGGTCCAACATGGATTGAACCCTGATGTACTTGCGCTAGTTAGGCACTGCTTCACCAACACTTACTTTACCTGGAATAGTACCTTCTACAAACAAAATGAGGGTGACCCTATGGGTTCGCCCTTATCACCAGTGATAGCCAATGTTTTCATGGAGAAGTTTGAATCAGACGCCATCCAGACATCCACCCTTCGTCCTTCCCTGTGGAAGAGATATGTGGATGATACTTTCGTCATTTGGTCACATGGCCTCCCAGCATTGAACCATTTCCTAGACCACATCAATTCTAGACACCCATCCATTAAATTCACCATGGAAGTGGAGAAAGATGGCAAGCTGCCATTCTTGTATGTTCTGTTTGAGAGGAGGCCTGATGGTTCTTTGGGACATTCTGTTTACAGGAAGGTCACCCACACAGATTCCTACTTGAAGCCTGATTCCCACCACCACCCAGCTCAAAATAATTCCCTCATCAAAACTCTATACCATTCTGGCTCATTGCATCTCTGACCAACACCACCTGGCCAGTGAATTAAAGCATGTACATATGGCCCTCAAGATGAACGGATACTCAGACCGTACTATCCGCCAAGCTGTTTCTCCCACCATGCAGAAACAACCACCTGAAACTCCGATCAAAATCATCACGCTGCCATACGTAGCAGGCGTTACCAAAAAATTTCCAAAATTCTAAACAAACACAAGATCCATGTCCGGTTCAATACAGTACACAAAATCCGTGATCTGATCCCATCCGCAAATGATGTCATTCCGGACTTACAGTACCCCGGTGTTTACAAATTGAGTTGTACTTACGGTGACTGCTATATCGGGGAGACGAAACGACATATTTCGGACCGAATTCACGAGCACAAATCATATTTGAAACACGGCAGAACGAATTCTTCGGCCGTTGTTGATCATTGTTACAATGCTGTGGGTGATCATGATAGTGTTTTCTCCGATACCAAGGTACTCTGCAAGCCGTCTGGATACCACCAAAGATTTGTCCATGAGGCCATACAGATATACAAACATAGGCATAACTTCAACCGAGAAGATGGATTCAAATTGAGCAATCATTGGAAAGATGTGATTAACCATGTTAAACCTCAACCGCTACTCTCCCACGCTCTGCATCTCCCCTCCCCATCCGTGGCTCCGTCGTGTAGTACCACCTTCACCTTCCTGGCTCCACCCACACCCCACCCACCCATCCTGCGCCCGTCCTCCTTGGCTCCTCCCCCTCCTCTTACCCTATGTAACAATGTCTCATCACAAATAACTCTCGCTACGGTTATTTTGCTGTGCCTTTTTTACACCTGATGAAGGAAGCTTGAGTTGCCTCCGAAACGTCGTGATTTAATTTAAGCCTCTTGGCACCAGGCGTTGGGTTCCCAGGCGGGTCCAGACGCTTAAGCCTCTTGGCACCAGGCGTTGGGTTCCCAGGCGCTTAAGCCTCTTGGCACCGCCAACGGGGGGGGGGGGGGGGGGCTGTGTGTGCTCTGTGGGATGTCTGGTGGCGCACACGGCCCCACCCCTCGTTGGACCAGGCATAAAAGGGGAGCTCCCTGGACGATCAGGGCCCAGTCGTAGCTCAAGACCCAAGACCCTAGACCCAAGACCAGCCACCATCGGAGGACCCTGGGACGCTGTGAGAGCCAGTGGTGGGACTCTGGAACTCCCGACTCTACGACCTTGTGAGGGCGAGTTCCAGAGCGTAGCCAGAGTAGAGTATCTAGGCTGTGTACCTAGGCTGTGTACCTAGGCTGTAACAGAGTATCAGGAGTGTTGGAGAGTTGGAGTGTTGGAGTGGAATAAAGAAGTTACCTCTACAAGTGTCTCCGGAACCCGTTACACCTACGTGACTTTACCGAAAAAACAAAGAGTATGAATCCTTGCAGTCATGAAAGCTTCAAACCTAGAGGAAGTAAATGTCATTTTATACGTATTAGAAGATTAATTCTATGAAAATGCAAAATACCTTATTAAGAACCATGCCAATTTTCATGAACATTAGTGATTACGTTTTAAAAATATAGCTATTTAAAAGTCATGACAACAAATCTAAGAATAAGGTTTTAGATATCTGCGTCATGAAAACTTCTTAAGTAATGTGTCAAACCTGGTCTTTGAGACCCATTACTGATGTGGCAAAGAGGTACAAATTTCACATTTTGGCTAATATATGTGTGATGCCGCTGCCGCGAAGCAGCTCGGCGGGCGCCCCATCTATGACCTCGCCACCACCAAGCGACGGGGCCGACACCGCTTCCCCCTCACCGCCCCCCACATAAACACACCCCCACACATTTCTCCCCCATAGAGCTCCGAGGGGAGGTCACCTGGCCGGCAGGTTTTCACCGAAAGCCCTCATAGGGATAATCTTCACGGTTTCCTGCGGCAGGGAATTGGGCGACCTCCCCCGATGCTAATTCGCACCGCGGCGCTGTGGCCTGGGTTGAGATTGCATGGTCATGGTGGGGGCTGTCCAGCCACCACGGTTGAAACGCACCCCCCACATACATGTATCGGCAAGGAAGGCAGGGGTCCGCAGCTACGGACGAAGGGAGAAGCCAGGGGGGCGGCTGATTGGCATAGCGGGTGTGCTCGGGACCGCCGCCGCGCAGCAGCCCACGGTGAGCCCTTTGTTACAAAAACTGCGGCTGATTAGCATAGTCAAGGCGCCCGTGGACCGGCGCCGCAGCCAGCGGGGGCCCATTGTTAGGGAAACCGGGAATGCGGCTGAACCGGTACGGCGACCTGATTGGCCGAGAAGGCCCTCGGGTCGGCTGTCTTTGATGTAGGTTAACGATAAAAGGGGAGCACAGACAGGTAGAGCCTTCTCTTACTCCTGAAGTCAGGGCCCGGGACGGTTCCCAGTTCGGTCACTCGAACGTCCGTGAGACGCGTCGAAGTGTGCAGAGAGGGCGAGACCACCGGAGCGCCGTACGCATCTAAACTGTGAGTAAGAGGAGAGAGAGTAATGGGATTGAGGCTAGAGAAACCAAAACCGCTTAGAGCAGGGGTCTCAAACTCGCGGCCCTCGGGACGATATTTTGTGGCCCCCACCTTAATATGAAAGTTTAATGTTAGTGCGGCCCGCAAGTTTTATATTGTAGCAACCCGCTGTTAGCTGCTGTGTGGGACAATGTTATGATGTTCTGGTTTCCTACTGTGTGCCTGTCCGGTGAATGCGGCATGCATGTGAGTGACATGGGGGCGGGGTCGTGTGTGTGTGTTTGTGTACGTGTGAGAGTGAGTGAGAGAGAGAGCCGGGAGAGAAAAGAGTGGCTTTGGATGTGCGGAGAGCAGGAGGGTGAAATTCATAGTTTTCCGCCCTCATTCGCGCAGGTCATGATGTATCCATTGCTTCATTTGTAAATCACAAGGTGCCGGAACGCTAAGTACATATGACAGCGCAGGTACGACGAGCACAGGTCCCGGAACGCACGTAAAACGACGCTTAAAACAGCACACACATGCCACTTGCAATGCAGTGGGACTTATTTAGGCTATACTGCAGTGACGGTATCAGTCTTTGTGTCAGTGATTAATAAAGTGGCATCTTGAGCAAAGGCGACTTATGTGTCCAGCGGAGAAAACGAACGGAACACACACACAATTTGTTAAATTGAAGGCAAATTCAAGGGACACCACGGCTCCTTTACGCACACGCTGCGCTGTGAGGTTTTGGGAGCTTCTTGACGCAGACGGATTATTCTAAACCGCAGCAGTTTATAACACGTCATTGAGCTAATATCTACATTTTGCAGTCTGGGCTGTTTTACATTATCACTAGCAGAAGTACCCGGCGTTGCCCGGGTGAAAAATATATTTCTTAATAACCTTACATATATACACAGATGGGCTGCTACCCCTGCCCCCCCCCCCCCCAGCCACGATCTCCTCGGCCGCTGTGCAGTAATATGTACGGCCTATAGTGTGGTGGGGTGTCGAGGCCTAGTACCGTGCAGAGCCTCCGGCCTCGCCTAGATTGCCCACCCGGCTGAGGCTGGGTACTGGGGCCGTTACCCCCCCCCCCCCCGCGCTACAATAATACTGTCTAATCGCTATAATTTTATTATCTACCGACCCTATAATAGTAATTGCACACATTGGGGTGGGGGGGGAGTGAAGAGGACGTGAAACTTTGATGAATTTACCTCAGAGTCGCGTGTTAATGCGTGCGCATATTTTTAACGGGAATTAAAAATGGCGTCCACCCCGCAGCGAATGCGTCGCTACCCGTTGCCAGGGGCAACCGCCGTGGAAAACCAAACGGACCAATCGTGTCTCGCAAATCCCTCACATTTCGTCCAATGAAACTGCGTATGGTCCGGCGACACACAGACAGACACACACACAGACAGACAGACAGATTTGCGATTTTATATATATAGATTTACACCTGATATGTGTGGATGAATTTTAATGATTTAAATTCCCTCATCCTCTGGTGGTGACATTTACGCACCGAGCCACAGACTGTACATGACGATGTGCATAATTATTTTGGTTCATCTTATAAGTCTGCATTTGTTATTATTTTATGAAATTTTGATGCTGTTGTTAAGAAAGCTTTATATATAACTTATTAGATTATCTTGTTATTGCGTGGCCACAAATTAGTAATTCATCCACCGATGTCAACAGGGGCTCCGTAATTTTCTAGTGATTACATTATATTGTTATATTTTATTTTAATCATTTCTTAAAACACTTTTTAATATTCATATTTTTTTCGATACGAGAGGTACCGGATCTGCTCAAATAAGTCCCGGAACGCAGGCAAGCCAACACGCCGCCACAAAGTAAGCACAAAAATGTATAGAAAAATGTGATGATGTGACTGAAGGCAGCGAAAGCCCCGACAGTGACCAGCAGCATTTGAACCCCGTGGTCACACAATGACACTGCCTCATATAGTCCTCTCCTCTCTTTCGGCTCTCCACTGTGCGCGCACCGGAGCGCGTCAAAGCGCAGATCCACAGCTCATCCCGGCTCAGATCCCCGTGCTTTGAACAGAGAAGCGTGTATAGTAGCAGCCGCTACAGTTGTGTCTGCCTGTGACTGGGGTGTGGGGACGAAATCTGATGGGAACGCATTACCCCCCCCCCCCCCCCCCCCATAATCTATGCACCTGTTGTTACCGGAAAAAGCGGAAATGACGTGCATTTGCGGAAATTACGTCTCCGTGCGTCGCTGGTTGGCTAAACACTTGACTGAAACTTTATTGCGTGAGCGACAGCAAGTGGAATGAATATATATCTTGTCACACAGCCCCAATCATGTTTTTTTCAAAGCCTGCAGTGAAGAGAAAGGTTGGTGACGAGCACAGACAATTTCAGGAAAAGTGGGAGATGCAATATTTCTTTGTTGAGCACATGAGCACCCCGACGTGTCTTATTTGTACAGAAAAAGTTGCGGTGCACAAGGAATACAACCTCAAACGTCATTACTCAACTAGACATGCTGAGGAGTATGCAAAATACCAGGGAGATGAGAGAGCCAACCGGGTTGCCAATCTTAAAATGTCTACTGAGGCAACAAAATGTCTTCAAGAAAGCAACCAAAGAGAATAATGCAGCAGTCGAAGTAAGCTACGTGGTTAGTGAGATGATTGCTAAGGCAGGAAAGCCATTCACAGAAGGCGAGTTTATCAAAAAGTGCATCTTACAGGCTGCAAGTATAGTCTGTCCGGAAAAGAAAGGTCAGTTTAGCAACATCAGCCTTTCTGCTAACACCGTGGCAGAGCGCATTTCTGACCTGTCAAGTGACATTTATGATCAACTGCGTGAGAAAGCCAAATTTTTCAATGCATACTCAGTCGCTCTTGACGAGAGTTCAGACATCACTGACACTGCCCAGCTCACAATATATGTCCGTGGTGTTGATGACAATTTTGAAGTGATGGAGGAGTTGCTCACAGTAATTCCAATGCATGGCCACACCACCGCTCAGGAGATATTTTGCCAGCTGTGTGATGCCATTGTGAATGCCGGTTTGCCATGGAAGAAGTTTGTTGGAATAACAACCGACGGAGCGCCATCAATGACAGGGAGGAAAAATGGACTGGTGGCACTTGTTCAAAGAAAACTAGAAGAGGAGGGTGTGGAGGAGGCCATTGCTCTGCACTGCATCATCCATCAGCAGGCCCTTTGCAGCAAATGCCTGAAGTTTGACAATGTGATGTCTGTTGTTGTGAAATGCATCAACCAAATCAGATCCAGGGGCTTAAAGCACCGGATGTTCCGTACTTTTTTAGAGGAAATGGAGTCAGAATATGAGGATGTGCTCTACTTCACCGAGGTACGTTGGCTCAGCAGGGGAAACGTCTTGATGAGATTTTTTGAGTTGAGAGCAGAAGTGAAAGCCTTCATGGAGAAGGATGGGGTGGCTGTTCCTGTGCTAAGTGATCCCAAATGGCTCATGGACTTAGCGTTTCTTGTTGACATCACGCATGAGCTGAATGTACTGAACAAGAAGTTACAAGGCCAGGGGCAGCTCGTCAGTGCTGCCTATGACAACGTGAGAGCATTCTCCACAAAACTTGTGTTATGGAAAGCCCAGCTCTCTCAGACAAACCTTTGCCATTTCCCAGCATGCAAGGCACTCCTGAATGCAGGCACACCATTCAGTGGTGAGAAGTATGTTGATGCCATTTTGAGGCTACAGGAGGAATTTGATCACAGATTTGCAGACTTCAAGACGCACAGAGCCACTTTTCAAATTTTTGCGGATCCCTTCTCCTTTGATGTGCAAGATGCCCCTCCTGTGCTTCAAATGGAGCTCATTGACCTGCAGTGCAACTCTGACCTCAAAGCCAAGTTCAGGGAGGTGAGTGGAAAAGAAGACAAGCTTGGGCAATTTTTGCGAGAATTGAACCCCAGCTTCCCTGAGCTTTCCCGAATGTTCAAGCGGACCATGTGCCTTTTTGGGAGCACATATTTGTGTAAAAAGCTCTTCTCCACCTTGAACTTCAATAAGTCCAAGTGTAGTGACATAAGAAGGGAGGGGCTGCTGGGGGCTCTGGGTTCCCGGGCGGGTCCAGACGCTTAAGCCTCTGGGTGCCAGGCGCTGGGTTCCCAGGGGGTCCAGACGCTTAAGCCTCTGGGCGCCAGGCGTTGGGTTCCCAGGGGGTCCAGACGCTTAAGCCTCTGGGCGCTGCCAACAGTGGGGGGGGGGGGGGGCTGTGTGTGCTCTGTGGGATGTCTGGTGGCGCACACGGCCCCACCCCTTGTTGGACCAGGCATAAAAGGAGAGCTCCCTGGACGATCGGGGCCCAGTTGTAACTCAAGACCCAAGACCCACGACCAGCCATCTGAAGACCCTGGGATGCTGTGAGAGCCAGCGCTGGGACTCTGGAACTCCCGACTCTACGACCTTGTGAGGGCGAGTTCCGGAGCGTAGCCAGAGTAGAGTATCTAGGCTGTGTAGCTAGGCTGTGTACCTAGGCTGTAACAGAGTATCAGGACTGTTGGAGAGTTGGAGTACTGTTGGAGTGTTGTATTGTAATAAAGAAGTTACATCTACAAGTGTCTCCGGAACCCGTTACATTTGGCGTCAGAAGTGGCTATGGAGACAAGAAGTAAGCCACGTACCTTCAGTCCTGACGGCGATGAAGAGGAGCAGGCAGCGATGGGGCGGCCAACGCCAGCTGACAGCGACGCTGCACCGCCGGCCGACAACAACGCTGCACCGCCGGCTGAGCAGCTGTCTGCTCCGCCGACCGTCCCCGCTCCAGCGTCAGGAGCAGAGATGGAGGAGGCGCTGCTTCGCCTCGCAGAGCTGCTCTGCACCACCGCCTCCCTCCTGGGCGAGATGCGGTGCTCGTGGCCGATGGCGGGAGGGAGAGAGGAGGCGCGGCGCTCGCCCGAGCCCGCCGCCACAAACATGGTGGACGCCGCCGCCATTTCCGCCACCGGCGTTCCCCCCACGGATGTGAGGGATACTTCCGGGAATGACATCACTTCCACCGGAGGAGCAATGACCGCTGGAGCGACGTCACTTCCGGCCCAGCGTGGGCCAACCCGCAGACGCCGCGTCATCAGCGCTGCGTCCCTCACCACCGGGTGACAGCTGTTTGCAACCTAGCAACGCCGCGTCATCAGCTCTGCGACCTTCACTGCCGGACGACAGCTGGCTTCAACCTAGCATACCGCGTTATCAGCACCGCGACCGGACAGTGAGGGCGCCATTCTTACTGTAACCGGCGCCGGGGCCGGCACATCGACCGACACGCTGCTCGCCGACTTTGCTGCTCTGGCCAAAGGTTGGAGGTCGGGAGACCAGGCCCCTGACATTTCGTACATTTACGCGCTCCGGATTAATGATTTTTTTTGTTGACATTTTCTTCGTTGTCGTCGGGGAGTCGTGACTGTTGTTGGGTAAACTGTGTGGAGCCTCGCTCGTGAGTGTTGTCAATGTGTGTGCGAAACTTTGCTTGTGATTGTTAACAATGTATGGTTTGTATTGAGCTTTGTTCGTGATTGTTAATGTATAGCTTGTGCTGTCATTGTTAACGATGTATATACTGTATGGGGCATATATCTTGAGATGGTGACATGCTGCCAAGGATTTGGAATTGTCATGCTGGCTCTCAAATATCTTGGGGTGCAGATCCTGACCAGGATGGCCCAGCGGGTGTTGCGTGTCTAACACGAGAGTTGTGGTCTCGTCATGCTATGGCTGACGGCTTGACCTGACAGCCCGGAGATAGAGACACTCCGTGGCATGTCTAGCCTAATGGGCTGTGCGCTCACAGGGCTCGAAGAGTGTGGTCCCGTCATGGAATAGCTGATGGCTTGACCTGACTGCCCGGAGGTTGAGACCCTCCGTGGTGCGTCTGGAGCAGTAGGCTCGCCCTGACGGCCCGGAGATTGAAACACTCCGAGGCGTGTTGAAACAGTGGGCTGGAGATTCGTGGTGTTCAGGGGTAGTTGTCCCGTTACGTTGGGACTGTATCCCTCAGTTGTTAGGGTGCATGTTGTGCAGGGAGTGAACGATGGGTCATCTCAGAGTGGTCGGTACAGCTATATGCTGCGATGCGAGTCTTGGAGAGAGATTGGGTCTCAGATCGGTCGGTACAGCTATATGCTGCGATGCGAGTCTTGGAGAGAGATTGGGTCTCAGCTCGGTCGGTACAGCTATATGCTGCGATGCGAGTCTTGGAGAGAGGTTGGGTCTCAGATCGGTCGGTACAGCTATATGCTGCGATGCGAGTCTTGGAGAGAGATTGGGTCTCAGATCGGTCGGTACAGCTATATGTTGCGATGCGAGTCTTGGAGATAGATTGGGTCTCAGCTCGGTCGGTACAGCTATATGCTGTGATGCGAGTCTTGGAGAGAGGTTGGGTCTCAGATCGGTCGGTACAGCTATATGCTGCGATGCGAGTCTTGGAGAGAGATTGGGTCTCAGATCGGTCGGTACAGCTATATGTTGCGATGCGAGTCTTGGAGATAGATTGGGTCTCAGCTCGGTCGGTACAGCTATATGCTGTGATGCGAGTCTTGGAGAGAGGTTGGGTCTCAGATCGGTCGGTACAGCTATATGCTGCGATGCGAGTCTTGGAGAGAGATTGGGTCTCAGATCGGTCGGTACAGCTATATGCTGCGATGCGAGTCTTGGAGAGAGATTGGGTCTCAGCTCGGTCGGTACAGCTATATGCTGCGATGCGAGTCTTGGAGAGAGACTGGGTTGAAGCCCCCCGATATGGCCGACGCGTGCTACTGGTTGTGATGCCACATCAGAAAGGCGGTGGGGTGGTAACACGGAAATTCCCCCCCGATATGGCCGACGTGCGCAGTTTTACGATGGAGGCGCCACGTTGGAAAGGCGGGGGGTGCTAACGGTTGACATGTAATGTCAGTGGTGGTCCTCATTGAGGGCTGCTGGGACGCAAGCACGGGATGCCTTTTGGAGATGCGGTTCGTGCGTGCGGCCACCATTTATGGACAGGAGCAGGCAGATTTATTTTGTTTGTGTCATGTAAATTTTATATATATATATTTAAAATGTAGATACTGGAGCAGCCCTGAAGTGCGACTTCTTTGCCCAGTACATGGGTCGGCCCTGAAGTACGACTTCTCGACCCCGGGACGTAGACAGACGTCTGGATAAGTGTGTGTAGAGGGTGATAGACATGTTGGTCTTCGCCTTCTCACCACCTGACGGATGGGAGGGTGGCAGGGTGGTGTGGATCCCTGCCATCCATGCTGTGATTGTGTGATTTCGGTTCGATTACCGGTGTTGGTTGTGCATCCAACGCGTTGGAATCTGTATATTTGTTGTTAATTCCCCATTTTCTATGCAGATCCCGAGGAGGGCTAGGTGTGCCGCGGGTCGTTTGTTCACATGTCATTGCTTCACCTTTTTGTTGATTGATGCTTGTATATAGTGTAAAGTTGTACAGGGTGGTTATGGTATTTATGGTTGCTTTCTTGTTGTTTTCTTTTCCTGTTGAGGCTCGCGTATTTTTTTTCTCTCTCTCTCCCTTTCGTTAATTTAAACTTTCTAATTATTGACAGCTGGGACGGCTGGAGGCTACGTAGAGGGGGGTAATGTAGTGACATAAGAAGGGAGGGGCTGCTGGGGGCTCTGGGTTCCCGGGCGGGTCCAGACGCTTAAGCCTCTGGGCGCCAGGCGCTGGGTTCCCAGGGGGTCCAGACGCTTAAGCCTCTGGGCGCCAGGCGTTGGGTTCCCAGGGGGTCCAGACGCTTAAGCCTCTGGGCGCCGCCAACGGGGGGGGGGGGGGGGCTGTGTGTGCTCTGTGGGATGTCTGGTGGCGCACACGGCCCCACCCCTTGTTGGACCAGGCATAAAAGGAGAGCTCCCTGGACGATCGGGGCCCAGTTGTAACTCAAGACCCAAGACCCACGACCAGCCATCTGAAGACCCTGGGATGCTGTGAGAGCCAGCGCTGGGACTCTGGAACTCCCGACTCTACGACCTTGTGAGGGCGAGTTCCGGAGCGTAGCCAGAGTAGAGTATCTAGGCTGTGTAGCTAGGCTGTGTACCTAGGCTGTAACAGAGTATCAGGACTGTTGGAGAGTTGGAGTACTGTTGGAGTGTTGTATTGTAATAAAGAAGTTACATCTACAAGTGTCTCCGGAACCCGTTACACAAGTACAGGTCCAGACTTACTGATAATCATCTTCAAGCCATACTGAGGGTCTCAACTGCTTCCTCCCTCAAGCCAAATGTGGCTCAGCTATGTGAGAGGAAGCGCTGCCAGGTCTCTGGCAGCAAGAAGTAGGCAAGAGAAGCCATGTTCAGAAGAACTGTTCATGTTCTTCAATATTCTATTCATGTTCAGAAGAACCCATTGAAGTTAAATAACTGTTAGTAATGACATTTGAGAAGTTTGGATTTTTTTAGCAAAGTTTTTTTTGTGGAATACCTGATGCGGCCAGCCTCACCCAGATACTGCCTCCAGCGGCCCCCAGGTAATTTGAGTTTGAGACCCCTGGCTTAGAGCCTATCAAATTAGATAAATCGGGTACAGACCCTTGGGCGATAGTGGAGGCCTGCCTTGCCGATCCATACTGCCCCAACAGTGAATCACAGTCGGCCGATAATAAATCATTAATAACCCATCGCAGCCTCGTGTGGTTTGGACGAGCGGGTTAAAGCTCATGGTGCTGTGTGTATGTGTGCGCTCGTAACGTGGGTGGTCGGTGTTTCCACGGGTGCACGCCCCGTTCTGTCGCCGTGGAGACTTGTCCTGTGTGAGGGCTCACACCGACCGTAAACACCTGTTCCACGGCCCCTTTAAACGAGCGTTATCACCCGCTCGCGGTGGCCGCGCAGGTGCGAGCAACGTCATTCGCCCTCCGACCTCTGACCCCCCCCCCCCCCCGTTCAGAGCGTGTGATTGCTGCGCGGGGCTGTGTGAGGGAAGGCACGCGGAGGGTGTTGAATGGACAAGTGGCTCAGGGGCCAGCCGAGAGTTATGTCTCACAGAGAGGAATCGGGGGCAGCAGCCCCAACATATGTAATGCGAGCGTAAATGGGGGTTTGCTGCTGGGCTCTGGCCCAATCACACGGCCTGGGTATTGGGGGGGCGGAGCCCGGTATGGGGGGCGTGTGGGAGGGGCCGCCGTTCACCTAGGCTCCAATGGGAAGCGAGGTGAATGGGGGTGGAGCCAGCAGGGCAGTATGGGAAGGCCAGCTCTGACGATCCGGAAGGGGAGGAGTCAGGGTCACGTGGGGGGAGAGATATAAGTGGGAGCCCGGAAGAGATCTGGGTCAGTTGCGGGAGTTAAGAGGCTGAGCCAGGTTGGGTGGTGAGAGGAGATCCGCGCCATTGGCCACGTGGCCAAAGGACCTTCAGCACGCCGTCGGCCAGCGGTGTGCGGAGTGCGGGAGTGGAGGAGCTAACGGAGGAGCGTGCGTGGGCGCGCGCGAGGAGACGCTGGTCCCTTGTCAGGACCAGCGGGGGTGTGAGGAAGAGTGGAGGAGCTGACGAGGGAGCGCGTGTGGGGCGCGCGCGAGACGACGCTGGTCCGCAGACAGGACCAGCGGGGTGCGGAGAAAAAAACTAAATAAAAGACCAACGGAGACCAGCAGTGCCTGATGGAGTCTTTTATTACATATACATTAAATTAAATGCAGTGCAGGATTTAACGTTTGATGTCATTTATTGACCTGTAATCAGCACAATACAAGCAGAATAGAACATGTGTAATGTGAGGATATATCCGGCTCACTGACGTATCACAACTCGTAATGATGATTGGCTCTGCCGGTCCTGGTCTATAGCCAATGGGGGAAAGCCTAGGGGCGTGGCAGCTGTAAGTAGAGGATTGGTTCTGCTGGCTTTGGCCACAGCCAATGGGAGATGAGTCAGGGGCGTGGTCCCGGGAGCTTACGAGGGAGCTGGAATATTCCATGGAGGCTAATCAGGATTGGTGGAAACGTACCACGTGACCCGGGTATTAAATAGGGGTGGAGACGAACGACACGTGGTCAGAACAGGAACAAACAGAGGAAGGGGGTCCCTCTCACGCTGCTTGTTAGCAGCGTGAAGGAAAGCTGTAATACAAGTTTAATAAAATACGGATTCCAGTAGTCGCCTCAACGACCTTTATTACACATGTATACAAAAAAATCGTTAAACAGACGCAAAGTGCGCAAGAATATATCTATTGCCAACATAGACCAGACACAACAAGTATTAAATCCAAGATACAGTATTGGATACTGGAATTACTAGACCAGAAATTTTAATGAGATTCTAAAGCAATGTATTGTTTTTACTTTCATTAAAACTGCCAGAATTTTTCATGCAATGTCGCTGATAACTACATAGTGCAACATTTTGTACATTGATGTAATTGTACATACTTAAAAAATGGTTTATAGGCAAGGAAAATATATTACTACTGCACTTTTAAACATAACCATTCATTTATTAAACATGAAGGTAAATGGTTTTCAGTTCATTCGAACTGGTCTTGGGGCTCGTGTTAACATGTAACAAACAATGCCCGCAATGAACAGTGCATTGCGAAAGCTTGAGAGAATTCTCAAGGTGCAGCCCAAATGGGAAAAGTGGACTTGGTTTTGTTAAGTTACGCATCCATATTTAGGAAATATATGATGTGAGAGTTTTCGGTTATAATTCACTTTCCATGCACGGTTCCATGATGCTAAATAAACATTGACAATCTCCCTTGCATCATTCTGAACAGAGAAAAAGCAAGTGCACGGTCTTCACCATTTTGTGTCAGGGCCTCATTCAAGCTGTAGTTGTACAGAGTCCGGTTTAATTCCCAGCTGCTGTTGTCGCTGTTCATGTTTCCTTGCTGAAAAGGAATATTTAAATATTATTACATGGTTTCCCAGTTATACAGTTTGGATTAATAGTTTATAAAACCGACACTGCCTTATCATTTCACAGAACCCATTTATGGTAAGAAACAAGTTTACCTGTAAAAAATAATCACACGCTCAACTCATTAGAGGTGAATAACATATGCAATAAACTTGTAAATCTATAAATAACATATCAATTGCCCATGACGTTCAGTAACATAAATGCCCATTTCCCCTTGTAAATTATTTAAAAAGTGCATTTTATAACGAAACTAGCTTTTTTGCCCATCCAACGACAGGTGTACATTGCAGTAAATCTGAAATATTCAATAGAAAAATTGTGCAGCTCATGATTATTAATGAGGGGTTGCTCCATGTGGAGTGACGTCATCTGCTAATGGTTATTGGGGAGGGGTTCGGCATGTGGAGTGACGTCACCCTCATGGTTATTAATGAGGGGAGGGGTGCGGCATGTGGAGTGCGCGACCTTGTGCATTAGTGTAAATTTCCACGCGGGCATGAATATTAATGAAGGGGGGGGCTCTTTTGCAGTGACGTCACGTATGGATGTCGCACTGTGCTGCGTAGATTTCTTTTTTACCGTCACTTTCTGTAAAGAAATGTCAAATTTGAAGTGACTTTGCGTAATAAATTATTTAATTCACCTCGACCTGCGTAAGTGTAAAAATGCACCCACTCATGAATATTAATGAGCGGGGGGGACCTCATGTGGAGTGACGTCACACGTGGGACACAGACATTTCTGGGTGATTATAGTAGGTAATGATCAACAATGCACAACGCCTCAAAATTATACGGAGCATGCAATGTGCCATAACATGAACCGAGATTAAAAAACTATTACATTACTGATATCGGTGCGATAATTTGTCTTATATGTATTGTCCAG
Source organism: Callorhinchus milii (assembly GCF_018977255.1). Lineage (NCBI taxonomy): Eukaryota > Metazoa > Chordata > Chondrichthyes > Chimaeriformes > Callorhinchidae > Callorhinchus > Callorhinchus milii. The sequence goes on along the minus strand of NW_024705734.1, from coordinate 2,374 downwards.
TAGAATATGAAAAGACTATGTGCCTCTCCAACTTGTGTATAACATTTAATAACTGCTGCTGCAACATCCATCATCACCAAATGTTAAATAGTAAAAAGTTATCTCAAATGAGCAGAGGTAAGTGTGTATTCCTATAATGGGGTAATTCTCTCCAAAGGATAACCACTGTTGACTTCCCCACAAAGATGATGGGCTGAATTAACCTCCAACTAGGATTTAAAATTGCAACCTTCAGACTGCAAGTTGTCTGCACTACAGCTGAGCCACCAAATTAATGTTCAGTTTGGTGTTGAATGTAAGCCAATTGTCAAATTATTGCAATAATTGTGGAAGTGCATTCCAAAGTTTTGAATTAATGTGGGAAAAAAATCCTGCTAGATTTTACACATGGTACCGTAATTGCTGTGAGGACATGGGTCTCTGCAGCATCAGCATTACATATGATAAGCATGATTTTATTAATACACTGACTAACATCCACAACATGCCACCAGGATACACATGGCCAATTTGGTGTACAATGCTCTGCCCAAGATTTTAGTATTTTAAAGCAATGGCAAATTGTTACACATGTTCAATCCAACTAATTTGCTTACATGTGTACTTACGATATCCGGGGATAGAAATACTAGGTTCATGTTAGGATGACATCACGAGGAAAAGGAGAGAGAAGGTGGGGCGAGAGACAGAGGAGCGCCCAGACAGAGGCAGGGCGATCGGGCACTTTTTGGAGGGAGTCGGAGTTGGGTACACGCGCGCGGCGTGAGCTCGCGCAAAATAAAGAAAAGTGTCGACTCTCGATCTGCCTCTGGTGGACTCTCTACACATGTAAAAAGACTGACTTGTGCACAAATTTAATAAGAACTATGTGGCCCTTTTTCGTTCGAGTTAGTTGTCAGAAATGGAAATGAAACCCTAACCACTCTACGATGAATGTGCGAGCTGCTTTCTCAAAAGTGTTGAAAGCCTTACCGGACAATGTCCAACGGTCACAATCTAGGTGTAGGGATCAGGCCACTTACACATGTAGTACATCTCGAGCTGCTGTCTGAGTCGCACCGTCTGGAGGTCACTGAGGAAGGCATCCTCTTGTCCACGGTCAGCACTTGGGGGCACTCCAAATATCCTCTGAATTTTGCGCCGATTGCTGTAAAAACGTTAACAATGTTTGCATTTCGATTTAAAACTTTCGTGACTGCAGGGATTCATCTTCTTGGTTTTTTCGGTAAAGTCACGTAGAAGGGAAGTAATAAAATAAGAATATTTTTATATAATAATTTTTTTTTTATTGTATTACTTCCCTTCTACGTGACTTTACCGAAAGAACCAAGAAAATGTTTGCATTGCTGCGCTGCACAACACGCAATGTATAAAAAGCCCATTTATCCAATGTGTTAATTTCTGCAGTTAAATCCTTCAAGGCAAAAAGTAGTGTGCTCATATCCCACCTGATAACTCATTGGAGTCCACGGCTCATAATCAGAAGGTTTTCAAGTTAAAATCCTGGTTTAGAGTTGAGTGGGCTTATCATCCCTCCGGGATTGATAAAATATATACCACTTTGTGGGGCAACAGTAGTTGTCATATGGGGTGACTCATCTCTACCATGAAATGTGAAATTTCCACCATGAACCCAGGGTTGTAAACAGATGATCAATGCCTCAATGCTCATTTTGAGCAGGAAATCACTTTGACATCAAGTGTGCTCGTGTCCTGCCTCCTCATACGTGGGAAAGATCCATTATGCGATGTGCTGCTAACGTACATTGCCATTCCACTGCCAACACCCACTCACAGGGAAGGGACGTTTGAACACATTACACCTTTTGAAATTAAATGTCTACATCACATATGTGATGCCGCCGCCGCGAAGCCGCTCTGCGGGCGCCCCATCTACGACCTCGCCACCACCAAGCGACGGAGCCGACACTACTTCCCCCTCACCACCCCCCACATAACACACCCTCATACATTTCCCCCCCATAGAGCTCGAGGGGAGGTCACCTGGCCAACAGGTTTTCACCCAGAAGCCCTCTCATAGGGATAATCTTCACGGTTTCCTGTGGCCAGGGAATTGGGTGATCTCCCCGATGCTAACTCGCACCGCAGCGCTGTGACTTGGGTTGAGATCACATGGTCACGGCGGGACTACCCAGCCACCGTGGTTAACACACACACCCCCACACACGAATCGGCAGGCAGGTAGGGGAGCGGAGCCACGAACGGCGGGAAACCAGGTGGGCGTCTGATTGGCAGGGCGAATGTGCTTGTGCACGGCTGCCAGCGCAACAGCCAGCGGCGGTCCCTTTCATATGGAAACCGGGACGTGGGCGGCGATGAGAACACCGAATGCTGCGGCGCAAGACGAGCAATC
>NW_024705733.1:0-25716 GCF_018977255.1 Callorhinchus milii | reverse complement strand
GGCTTCAGCCACTCGAGGAGCCCCTGAGATGGTCGGAGGGGACAAGTGTTGGGGGAGAGAGTTCCAGAGTTTCGGGGCATAATGGCTGAAAGCGCGGCCGGCGCTGGGGAGCGGAGGGTACGGGGATTTCCCCCCTCACTGTCCCGTTGCAGCTCGTGTTCAAACTGGAGCAGGAGGAGGGACATGAAGGAGCAGGAGGAGGAGCGCAGTGATTTCTACCAGAACCACAACATGGACGGAGACGGCATTTGGATGAGATATTGAACTGTCTGTTATGGAACATCATAAACGTGGCAATGGTTTCCCTCTCTCTCTCTCTCGCTCTCTCTCACTCCCTCTCTCTGGCTCACCCTCTCTTTGGCTCACTCTTTCTCTCACTCTTTCTCTCTGTCTCGCTCTCTCTGTCTCTGGCTCACCCTCTCCCTCTCTCTCACCCTCTCTCACTCTCTCCTCTCTTGCTCTCCCTCTCTCTTGCTCTCTCTCTCGCTCTCTCTCTATCTCTCGCTCTCTTTCTATCTCTCTCTTTCTTGCTCTCCCTCACTCTATCTCTCTCTCGCTCTCTCTCTATCTCTCGCTCTCTCTCTATCTCTCTCTTTCTTGCTCTCCCTCACTCTCTCTCTCTCTCGCTCTCTCTCTATCTCTCTTTTTCAAGATTTCAAGATCCTCATCCTCACCTACAAGGCCATTCATGGCCTTGCTCCCTCCTACCTCTCCGACCTACTATCCCCCTCCCTACCGCCCGTACTCCTCCGTCCTCTGGCTTCGGTCTGTTCCACATCCCCCGCCCCCAACCGCCCTACTATCGGTGGCCTTCAGCCTTCAGCCCCCGAGGCTCTGGAAACTCATCCCCCAGTGCCTTCGCCGCTTCCTCCCTTTCCCTTCAAGGCCGGTCTCAAAACCTTTCTCTTTGACCTTCAGCCTTCAGCTCCCCTCTCGACTCTCTTCCTCCTCCTCACTCCCTCCCTTCCCTCCCCTCACCCTGACCATTTCCCCCCTCCTCGCTCCCTCCCTTCCCTCCCCTCACCCTGACCATTTCCCCCATGCTCGGGTCATGACCCAACTGTGCAGCGCCTTGGGACGTCCTCCTGACGTGAAAGGCGCTTTATAAATGGAATCTTGTTGTTGTTGTTGTTGTTTTTCTTGCTCTCCCTCACTCTCTCTCTCTCTCTCACCCTCTCAGTGGAGGGGGATCCACTAAGGTTGAGCCGGGACTCGATCCCCAAACCAGTTGAGATGCTGTGATGGGCTGACGTTGGGGAAGTTTGCAATCAAATGGGCCCAAAGGCCTTTTCCTCCCGAATCTCTCTGGTGATGTCTTGTGTGGTAACTCGGCCTTATCCTCTTTCAGGCGGTGCAGACAAGGATTTCTATTTCCAGATGGAAAAGGTTCCTGTGGAGTCCTGTGGTGTAGTGGTTAGAGCACTCGCCCCGCAAGCCAGAGGACCAGGGTTGGATTCCTGGGCACCGCCAAACCTGAGCCAAGTTTCACTGCAGGTTTGAAACATTTGAGATCAACAGATTTGAAGAGTTTGACATCAACGGCGTTAATGAGAGACTCCAACAGCTGATTAACCCGGTAAGGGAGTGGGAGTCAGTGTGGGAGTGTGTGGGTGTCTGTCTGTGTGTGTGTACTTCTGTGTGTGTGTGTGTCTCTGTTTATATCTCTGTGTGTGTATGTCTCTGTCTGTGTGGTTATGTCTGTGTGTGTGTGTCTCCGTATACATCGTACTTTGTGTGTCTCTCTCTCTCTCTCTGTGTATGTCTGTGTGTATGTCTCTCTCTCTACGTCTGTCTGTCTGTGTATCTCTCTCTGTCTCTGTGTGTCTCTGTCTCGGTGTCTGTTATCTCACAGATCAGATCGAATTCAAGAACCTCTCACTTGTCTACAAATCGGTGGCCACTCGAGTCGTGACCTGAAGATGGGGAAGGAGGGGGCGAGGGGTTGAGGGAGAGAGTTCCAGAGTTTCGGGTGTAGTGGCTGAAGGCGCGAGGATTCCAGCCGTGTGTGTGTCTGTGTGTGTATGCGTCTGTGTGTGTATACCTGTGTGTCTGTTTGTGTGAGTGTGTCTATGTGTCTGTGCGACTGTCAGTGTGTGTCAACAACAACAACAACAACAAGATTCCATTTATAAAGCGCCTTTCACGTCAGGAGGACGTCCCAAGGCGCTGCACAGTTGGGTCATGACCCGAGCATTGGGGGGAAATGGTCAGGGTGAGGGGAGGGAAGGGAGGGAGCGAGGAGGGGGGAAATGGTCAGGGTGAGGGGAGGGAAGGGAGGGAGCGAGGAGGGGGAGAGAGTCGAGAGGGGAGCTGAAGGCACGGTCAAAGAGAAAGGTCTTGAGACCGGCCTTGAAGGAGGAAAGGGAGGAGGCGGCGAAGGCACTGGGGATGGAGTTCCAGAGCCTCGGGGCTGAGAGGCTGAAGGCCCGACCACCGATGGTAGGGCGGTTGGGGCGGGGGACGTGGAGCAGACCGGAGCCAGAGGAACGGAGGGTACGGGCAGGTAGGTAGGGGGATAGTAGGTTGGAGAGGTAGGAGGGAGCAAGGCCGTGAATGGCCTTGTAGGTGAGGATGAGGATCTTGAAATCAATCCTCTGGGGGATGGGGAGCCAGTGGAGGCGAGCGAGGGCGAGGGCGAGGGTGGGAGTGATGTGGTCGCGGTGTCTGGTGCGGGACAGTACACGAGCTGCAGAGTTCTGAATGACCTGCAGCTTGTGGAGGGAGGTGGCGGGAAGGCCGGCGAGGAGAGAGTTCCCATAGTCCAGCCTTGAGGTGACAAAGGCGTGAACCAGGGTTTCAGCCGCGTGAGGGGTGAGGTAGTGCCGTAGTCTGGCGATGTTCCGGAGGTGATGGAAGGCGGTGCCAGTTGTGGTGCGGATGTGAGGGAGAAAGGACAGCTCAGGGTCGAACAAAACGCCGAGGTTCCTGATGGCTTTGAGAGGTGGAGAGTGCAGCCTTGGATGCTGATGGTGTCAGCGCCTGAGGTGCGGAGGCGCTGACGTGAGCCAATCAGGAGGGCCTCGGTTTTTCGCACGTTGAGCTGAAGAAAGTTGTCTCTCGTCCAGAGTCTCTGTGTGTCTGGGTGTGTGTGGGTTGGGTTTGGGTGTGAAGACCCTCGTGGACAGTGGCTGAAGGTTTGCCCAACAATAGATTGGTTTGGGTTCAGTCGGGTGGAATTTTGATCAAGTTTGTCCTGTGTTTGCAGTCGGTGTTTCTAACATGACATTGAACAGACTGGTGTCTGGGACCAAAAAGGGAGAAAGAGGCAGAGATTTGGGGTTATATCGGAGAAGAGAGAATGGACTCACTCCCCACAGCCAATCTGGAGGGAAGAGGGATATAGTCCAACCAACATGGATCACTGCACGTTAACAAGACAATTCCTACATCAAAGCCCCACATTGATCCCATCAACCCATTGGGTGAACTTTACTAACCTGTCGTCAGCATTCATTTGATTTGATGAAATGTCATTTTTTTACTCATTTGTATTAATAAATATCAATTGATTGAAGAATTTGTGTTGGTCCTGACTTCACCCCCAGGGTCACAAGTTTATTTAGCCCTTACAGTCCCTGGAGACCCCTCGGCAAAGCCATCAATGTGTCACCTTGGGGCCAGATCAGCGACAGGGAGACCCCACTTACCTTCCCCCCAACCCCAAGGAGGACAGTCAAACACAGCGTAATACACAGTCACTACACTGTAAAAAATCTATCAAGCGCTTTGAGAATTGCTGTATTGAATGAAAGATTGTTATATTTGTTCAAATTCAAACCTTCCTGAAGATGTTTTATGGCCGAGGCCATTTAATCATTGATTGCAGGAACATCACAGGACGAGACAGATTTAAAACTGGGTTAGCGGAGGACTGGGGGTTCCTGAGAGTGGATTTGATGCTCATTCATTAGTGAAGAGCTGTTTGTGTTCAGCCTGGTGTCCGCCACATTCATCACATTGGCCTTGAGAATATCCAACCAGACTGACATCCACATGTTTGTCTGCAAACGCAGTCACTACACTTTACAGTAAAACCCTGTGAAGCACTTTGAGACGGTTTCATAGCATAATGAGTCCCGGCATCAAATGGAAGATTCCTGTTAATTCCCATCCTTTAGAGTCAGCAAATATCTCTTTCTCTCATTGTCTCTGTCTATATCTCTGTCTGTATTTCTCTCTCTCTCTCTATATATATATATGTCTATCTCACGCTTTGTGTCCCAATATTTCCCACTGTCTCTCGATATCTCTCACTCTCTGTCTTTCTATATCTCTCATTCTCTGTGTCTCTATATCTCTCACTCTCTGTGTCTCTGTGTCTTTCACTCTCTGTGTCTCTATACCTCTGACTCTCTGTGTCCCCACATCTCTCACTCTCTGTCTCTCTCTCTCTGTCTCTCAATCTGTCTCTCGCTTTCTCTATCTCTCACTCCGTGTGTCACTCTGTATCTCTCACTCTCTGTCTCTCTATCTCTATCTCTCACTCTCTGTCTCTCTCTCTATCTCTCACTCTCTGTCTCTCTCTCTATCTCTCACTCTGTGTCTCTCTCTCTATCTCTCACTGTCTGTCTCTCTCTCTATCTCTCACTCTCTGTCTCTCTCTCTATCTCTCACTCTCTCTCTCTCTCGCTATCTCTCACTCTGTGTCTCTCTCTCTATCTCTCACTCTCTGTCTCTCTCTCTATCTCTCACTCTCTGTCCCTCTCTATCTCTCGCTGACATCAGAATTCTGATAAAAGATCAGAATGGATAGATTTCTAAAGGAGAGAGGGATTAAGGGCTCTGGGGATAGGGCGGGTAAATGGAATTAGGTTAGAAGATCAGCCATGATCTTATTAAATGCGGAACAGGCTCGAGGGGCTGAATGGCCTACTCCTGCTCCTATGTCTTAAGGTCTTATGGTCATCGACCTGAAATGTTGACTCACTTTCCTCTCTCCATAGATGCTGCCTGACCTGCTGAGTGTTCCCAGCCACTTCTGTGATGGTTTAACCAATATCAGGCTTGGATGGCGAGGCTTGGGGACCCCAGAGTGTGGGTTGGGATACTGCTGGAGTCTGACCATGGCTTTGGCTTGCAGGGTTAACAGAGCTTGAGTGGGAACAAGATCATAATATTTTCCTGAATTATTATATTTAATCCTTTCACCATTGTTTGATTAGATATAATCAATACATTGGGGAATGAGGCAAACAGGATGTGTCCCCCCAGGGAGAGAGTGAGAGAGCGGATTCCATTCCAACCATCTATCTCTGGGGTTTCCATGTGTAGGTGGGATGCAGGGAATTCTCAGTTGGGTTCAATGAACGGATAAATGACAAAGAAATGTCCCCATGTCTGGAATGGGATGGAATGTGCGCTCTCTCCTCATCCTTACCTCATTCCAAAGAGGATGAGGTGAAGTTTGTCAAGAGTGTGAAGAGCATTAGCTGTAGGATGGGGTACTTAGAAAATCCTAACATGATTAGGCAGAGTCGCCACGGCTTTACGAAAGGGAAATCGTGTTTAACAAACCATATAGAGTTTTTTGAGGGTGTACCTGTCAGGTTAGATAGGGCGGAACCAGTAGATGTGGTGTATTTGGATTTCCAGAAGGCATTTGACAAGGAGTCACATAGAAGTCTTACTGTTTGGAGAATCTGAAACTGGGGTCATAGTCTCAAGATTAAGGGTCAGCCTTTTGAACTGAGTTGAGGAAACATTTCTTCGCTCAGAGGGCAGTGAATTTGTGGAATTCTCTACCCCAGAGGCTGTGGCTGCTCAGTCCTTCAACATATTGAAGACTGAGGGTCATAGATTGGACAGAGGACGGTATTTGTGAATCGGCTGCAAAGTGAATTGACTGTATATTTGTATATTTGTGGGTGAAATGTGGGAACCAATTATGCACAACAGTGTCCCACAAACAGCCGTGGGTTGAAATGGCCAATTTCTTATTTCTTTGAGGGGTTATTATCAGACGTGTGGAGTAAGGACTCCCCGTAGCTTAGGTTAGGGTAGAAGATCAGCCGTGATCTTATTAAATGGCGGGGCAGGCTCGAGGGGCTGAATGGCCTACTCCTGCTCCTACGTCTTAGGGAGACCTCACACAGTGACTTGGGTTAGTGCCGGAGGTTAACAGCTAAAGCCCATTGGTTGCCATGGAGATTACCACCGAGGGTTGGTTCCGTGCTGACTTCCTGTTGCCAGGTATGTCACCTTGAAGCCCGTTGGGGTCTAAGGAGACCCCACGTCCCCCTCCCCCCCTCCCCCCCAGCAGGCACATGGTTTCCCAGGTTCTGCCCTTATTTGGTAACCAACCTGGTGGCTAACTTGCTCGGTAATGCTCCCATTGTTTGGTACCCAATACAGCTGCTGGTCACCAGTTTGGGGCTTGTGTTGCTGACACGGCTCGACAACAGGTTTGGTCGCCAGATGTTGTTCATGAGCCACATATAGAGAGAGACCCATCACTGGGCTTGAGATCCATGGATGTCCCTCAACTTGGAGATTGCTGTGTGTGGGATGGGATGTGTGGCCTCTTAACGGAGTCGCTTTCTCACTCCATCTCTCTCTGTCTCTCTCTCTGTCTGTCTCTCTCTCTGTCTCTCTCTCTTGCTCTCTCTCTGGCTCTCTCTCTTGCTCTCTCTCTGGCTCTCACTGTCGCTCTCTCCCTGGCTCTCTCTCGCTGTCTCTCTGTCTCTCTCTCTCTGGCTCTCTCCGGTTCTCTGACTCTCTCTGCTTAAGCTCTCTATCTCGCTCTCTCGCTCTCTCTCTGGTTCTCTCTCTCACTCTCTCACTTGAGCTCTCTCTCTCTCTCTCTCTGGCTCTCTCTGTTGCTCTCTGTCGCTAACTCCATCCAGAATTCTGGGTTGTCCTGGAATTGGTCAACTGTTGACGAAAGAAAAATCGCAAATGGACTTGTTCTCCTTCAAGAAAGTTTCTGCTTGAAAGCCAAAGCCTCGAGCAGAGAGCCCAGCAGAGCGAGGACGTACCTGAGTGAGGATGGGACAGAGTGGGAATTCTGTGCAGGAATTTGGTGAGAGTGGGAATTCTTTAGCGAAAGAGATGCTGGAGAGCAAGAGAGAAGTCTTGAGAGACTCCAGGTAATGAGAGTAATGAGAGACTCCAGCAGCAGATTAACCTGGTAAGAGAGAGTGAGTCAGTGTGAGAGGGTATATGTCTCTCTTTATGTGTGTGTGTCTCTCTGTCTGTGTGTCTCTGTGTGAATGTCTCTCTGTATGTATGTCTATCTGTGTGTGTGTGTCTCTGTGTGTCTCTGTGTGTCTCTGTGTGTCTCTGTCGTGGTGTCTGTTATCTCACAGATCCGATCGGGTTCAAGAACCTCTCACTTGTCTACAAATCGGTGGCCACTCGAGTCATGACCTGAAGATGTGGAAGGAGGGGGCGAGGGGTTGAGGGAGAGAGTTCCAGAGTTTCGAGGTGTAGTGGCTGAAGGCGCGAGGATTCCAGCCGTGTGTGTGTCTGTGTTTATCTGTGTCTGCGTCTGTCTGTGAGTGTTTGTGTGTGTGTGTTTCTGTGTGTGTCTGTTTCTGCGGATGTGTGTGTGTATGTGTGTATCTGTCTATGTGTGTGTGTTTGTCGGTGTGCATGTGTGTGTCTGTCTGGGTGTGTATACGTGTCTGTGTGTGTGAGCGTCTGCGTCTGTGTGTGTCTGTTTCTGTGTGTGTATGTGTGTGTCTGTATGTGTGTGTGTGTGTGTGTGTCTCTGTTTCTGTGCATCTGTGTCTGTGTGTGTGTCTGACATTCTTCCGACGTGAAATGCGCTATATAAATGTTATTTTGTTGTCGTTGTTGTTGTTGTGTGTATGTGTCTGTATGGTGTGTGTGTATGTGTGTGTGTGTGTCTATGTGGGTGTGTGTGTCTGTGTCTCTGTGGGTTCGTGTCTGTGTGCGCGCATGTCTGTGTGAGCGCATCTGTGTCTGTGTATGTTTGTGTGTGTGTGTGTGTGCAACTGTGTGTTTGCGTGTCTGTGGTTCTGTGTATATGCGACTGTGTGAGTGTGTGTGTGTGTGTGTCTCTGTGTGTGTGTGTCTGCACGTCTGTGTGTGTGTCACTGTGTGTGTGTGTCTCTCTGTGTGTTTGTCTGTCTGAGTGTGTGTGTCTCTCTGTGTGTGTGTCTGTCTGAGTGTGTATGCAGGTCTGTGTGTGTGTGTGTCTGCATCTGTGTGTGTGCGTGTGTCTGTCTGTGTCTGCCTGCATGTGTGTGTGTGTGTATGTCTGTATGTATGTCTGTATGTGGGTGTGTCTGTGTGTGTGATATTCTCCCGACGTAAAATTCGCGATATCAATGTAATTTTGTTGTTGTTCTGTGTATGTGTGTGTGTCTGTATGGTGTGTGTGTGTCTGTCTGGGTGTGTATACGTGTCTGTGTGTGTGAGAGTCTGCGTCTGAGTGTGTCTGTTTCTGTGTGTGTATGTGTGTGTCTGTGCGTATCTGTATGTGTGTGTGTGTCTCTGTGTGTGTGTGTGTGTCTCTGCGTGTGTGTCTCTGAGTGTGTGTGTGTGTCTGTGTGTGCCTGCATGTCTGTGTGTGTGTGTATGTCTGTGTCTGTATATGTCTGAGCGTGTCTGTATGTATGTATGTCTGTATGGTGTGTGTGTGTGTGTGTGTGTGTCTATGTGGGTGTGTGTTTGTGTCTCTGTGGGTTCGTGTCTCTGTGCGCGCACGTCTGTGTGTGTGCATCTGTGTCTATGTACGTTTGTGAGTGTGTGTGTTTGTGCAACTGTGTGTTTGCGTGTCTGTGGTTCTGTGTATATGCGACTGTGTGAGTGTGTGTGTGTGCCTGCGTGTGTATGTCTGCGTGTCTGTGTGTGTGTGTGTGCCTGTGTGTGTGTGTCTGCGCGTCTGTGTGTGTGTCACTGTGTTTGTATGTGTGTGCGGTGAAAACATTTCTTCGCTCAGAGGGCAGTGAATTTGTGGAATTCTCTGTCTGTGTGTGTCTGTGTGTGTGTGTGTGTGTGTGTGTCTCTGTGTGTGTGTCTCTGCGTGTGTGTGTCTCTGTGTGTGTGTCTCTCTGTGTGTGTGTCTGTGTGTGTGTCTCTGTGTGTGTGTCTGTGTGTGTGTGTGTGTGTGTCTCTGTGTGTGTGTGTGTCTCTGTGTGTGTGTGTATGTGTGTCTCTGTGTGTGTGTGTCTCTCTGTGTGTGTGACTGTCTGAGTGTGTATGCAGGTCTGTGTGTGCGTGTGTTTGCATCTGTGTGTGTGCGTGTGTCTGTCTGTGTGTGCCTGCATGTCTGTGTTTGTGTATGTCTGTGTCTGTATATGTCTGAGCGTGTCTGTATGTATGTATGTCTGTGTGTGTGTGTGTCTGTGTGTGTGACATTCTCCCGGCGTAAAATTCGCGATATCAATGTAATTTTGTTGTTGTTGTTCTGTGTATGTGTGTGTGTGTCCGTATATTGTGTGTGTGTGTGTGTGTGTGTGTGTGTGTGTCTCTGTGGGAGTGGGTCTGTTTGCACGCGCGTCTCTGTGTGTGCATCTGTGTTTGTGCGTCTGTGTGAGTCTGTATGTGTGCGCCTGCGTGTCGGCGTGTGTCTGTGTGTGTGTATGTCAATGTGTTTCTCTCTGAGTGTGTGTCTGTGTGTGTCTGTATGTGCATCTGTAGGTCTGTGTTTGTATGTCTGTTTGTGTGTCTGTTTGTGTGTGTGTATGTCAATGTGTTTCTCTCTGAGTGTGTGTCTGTATGTGTATGTGTGTGTTTGTACGTCTGTTTGTGTGTGTACATATGTGTGTCTCTCTGTGTGTGTGTGTGTCTCTGCGTGTGTGTCTCTGTGTGTGTGTCTCTCTGTGTGTGTGTCTGTCTGTGTGTTCCTGCATGTCTGTGTGTGTGTATGTCTGTGTCTGTATATGTCTGAGCGTGTCTGTATGTATGTATGTCTGTATGTGGGTGTGTCTGTGTGTGACATTCTCCCAACGTAAAATTCGCGATATCAATGTAATTTTGTTGTTGTTCTGTATATGTGTGTGTGTCTGTCTGGTGTGTGTGTGTGTCTGTCTGGGTGTGTATACGTGTCTGTGTGTGTGAGAGTCTGCGTCTGAGTGTGTCTGTTTCTGTGTGTGTGTCTGTGTGTGTCTGTATGTGTGTGTGCGTGTGTGTGTGCGTCTCTGTTTGTGTGCATCTGTGTCTGTGTGTGACATTCTCCCGACGTGAAATGCGCTATATAAATGTTATTTTGTTGTTGTTGTTGTTGTGTGAGTGTGTCTGTATGGTGTGTGTGTGTCTATGTGGGTGTGTGTGTCTGTGTCTCTGTGGGTTCGTGTCTGTGTGTGCGCACGTCTGTGTGTGCATCTGTGTCTGTGTACGTTTGTGTGTGTGTGTGTGTGTGCAACTGTGTGTTTGTGTGTCTGTGGTTCTGTGTATGTGCGACTGTGTGAGTGTGTGTGTGTGTGTGCGTGTGTGTGTCTGCGCGTCTGTGTGTGTGTTACCTCAGCCCTCACGCGGCTGAAACTCTGGTTCACGCCTTTGTCACCTCAAGGCTGGACTATGGGAACTCTCTCCTCGCCGGCCTTCCCGCCACCTCCCTCCACACTGCAGGTCATTCAGAACTCTGCAGCTCGTGTACTGTCCCGCACCAGACACCGCGACCACATCACTCCCACCCTCGCCCTCACCCTCGCCCTCACCCTCGCCCTCGCTCGCCTCCACTGGCTCCCCATCCCCCAGAGGATTGATTTCAAGATCCTCATCCTCACCTACAAGGCCATTCACGGCCTCGCTCCCTCCTACCTCTCCGACCTACTATCCCCCTCCCTACCTGCCCGTACCCTCCGTTCCTCTGGCTCCGGTCTGCTCCACGTCCCCCGCCCCAACCGCCCGACCATCGGTGGCCTTCAGCCTCTCAGCCCCGAGGCTCTGGAACTCTATCCCCAGTGCCTTCGCCGCCTCCTCCCTTTCCTCCTTCAAGGCCGGTCTCAAAACCTTTCTCTTTGACCTTGCCTTCAGCTCCCCTCTCGACTCTCTTCCCCCTCCTCGCTCCCTCCCTTCCCTCCCCTCACCCTGACCATTTCCCCCCTCCTCGCTCCCTCCCTTCCCTCCCCTCACCCTGACCATTTCCCCCCTCCTCGCTCCCTCCCTCCCCTCCCCTCACCCTGACCATTTCCCCCCTCCTCGCTCCCTCCCTTCCCTCCCCTCACCCTGACCATTTCCCCCCTCCTCGCTCCCTCCCTTCCCTCCCCTCACCCTGACCATTTCCCCCCAATGCTCGGGTCCTGACCCAACTGTGCAGCGCCTTGGGACGTCCTCCTGACGTGAAAGGCGCTTTATAAATGGAATCTTGTTGTTGTTGTTGTTCACTGTGTTTGTATGTGTGTGCGGTGAAAACATTTCTTCGCTCAGAGGGCAGTGAATTTGTGGAATTCTCTGTCTGTGTGTTTCTCTCTGCTTGTGTGTGTGTGTGTGTGTGTGTCTCTCTGTGTGTGTGTCTCTGCGTGTGGGTCTCTGTGTGTGTGTGTGTGTGTGTCTCTGTGTGTGTGTGTCTCTCTGTGTGTGTGTGTCTGTCTGAGTGTGTATGCAGGTCTGTGTGTGAGTGTGTCTGCATCTGTGTGTGTGCGTGTGTCTGTCTGTGTGCCTGCATGTCTGTGTGTGTCTGTATGTGTCACTCTTTGTATGTGTGTATGTCTGTGTGTGGGTGTCTGTGTGTTTGTCTCTGAGTTTGTGTCTGTGTGTGTGTACGTGTGTGTGTGTGTGTGTCTCTCTCTGTGTGTCTGGTGCTGATCAGTGGCCACGGGCTTCAGCCACTCGAGGAGCCCCTGAAGATGGGGTCGGAGGGGACAAGTGTTGGGGGAGAGAGTTCCAGAGTTTCGGGGCATAATGGCTGAAAGCGCGGCCGGCGCTGGGGGAGCGGAGGGTACGGGGATTTCCCCCCTCACTGTCCCGTTGCAGCTCGTGTTCAAACTGGAGCAGGAGGAGGACATGAAGGAGCAGGAGGAGGAGCGCAGTGATTTCTACCAGAACCACAACATGGACGGAGACGGCATTTGTCTCCGTTTATATCTCTGTGTGTGTGTGTCTCTGTCTGTGTGGTTATGTCTGTGTGTGTGTGTGTGTCTCCGTATACATCGTACTTTGTGTATGTCTCTCTCTCTCTCTGTGTGTATGTCTCTCTGTGTATGTCTCTCTCTACATGTGTGTCTGTCAGTGCCACTCTCTCTCTCTGTGTGTCTCTCTGTGTGTCTCTGTGTGTCTCTGTGTCTGTGTGTCTGTGTGTCTCTCTGTGTCTCTCTGTGTGTGTCTCTCTCTGTGTCTCTCTCTGTATGTCTCTGTGTTTGTCTCTCTCTGTGTCTCTCTGTGTGTGTGTCTCTCTGTGTCTCTCTGTGTCTCTCTGTGTGTGTGTGTCTCTGTGTGTCTGTGTCGTGGTGTCTGTTATCTCACAGATCCGATCGATTTCAAGAACCTCTCACTTGTCTACAAATCGGTGGCCACTCGAGTCGTGACCTGAAGATGGGGAAGGAGGGGGCGAGGGGTTGAGGGGGAGAGTTCCAGAGTTTCGGGTGTAGTGGCTGAAGGCGCGAGGATTCCAGCCGTGTGTGTGTGTGTGTGTCTGTGTGTGTGTCTGTTTCTGCATGTGTGTGTATGTGTGTGTCTGTGTGTCTGTCTGAGGGTATCTGTCTATGTGTGTCTGTGTGTGTGTCTGTCTGGGTGTATATGTGTGTGCCTGTCTCTGTGTGTGCGCATCTGTGTGTGTGTGCGGGCGTCTGTCTGTGTGCGGGTGTCTGTGTGTCTGTAGGTATGTCTGTGTTGGCGCATCTGTCTGTGTGTGTGTCTGTCTGTGCATGTCTGTGTATGTCTGTGTGTACGTGTGTGTATGCGCGTGTTTCTATTTGTGTGTGTACGTCTGTGTTTGTACATCTGTTTGTGTGTGTACATGTGTGTGTATTTGTGTGTGCGTGTGTTTCTATGAGTGTGTCTGATTCCTGTGTCTGTGTCTGTCTGTGTTTGTGTACCTGTGTCTATCTGTGTGTGTTTTTTTTGTGTGTGTTTCTGCATGTGTGTGTGTGTCTGTGTGTGTGTCTGTCTGAGGGTGTCTGTTTATGTGTGTCTGTGTGTGTATCTGTCTGGGTATATATGTGTCTGCCTGTCTCTGTGTGTGCGCATCTGTGTGTGTATGCGCGTCTGTGTGCGTGTGTGTGTGTGTCTGACTGGGTGTGTATGCGTGTCTGCATGTGTGAGCATCTGCGTATGTGTGTCTGCGTGTGTGTGTGTCTGTCGGTGTGTGTATGTCTGTGTCTGTGTGCGTATATGTCGGTGTGTGTCTGTATGTGTATATGTATGTCTGTTTGTGTGTGTGTGTGTGTGTGTGCGTCTCTGGTGTGTGCATCTGTGTCTGTGTCTGTGTGTGTGACATTCTCCCGACGTGAAATGCGCTATAAAAATGTAATTTTGTTGTTGTTCTGTGTATGTGTGTGTGTCTGTATGGTGTGTGTGTGTGTGTGTGTGTCTGTATGGTGTGTGTGTGTGTGTCTGTGTGCGTGTGTGTGTGTGTGCGCGTGTCTTTGTGGATGTGCTTCTGTGTGCGCACGCGTCTGTGTGTGTGCATCTGTGTGTTCGCGCGTCTGTATGGGTCTGTGTGTGAGTGTGGGTGTGCCTGCGTGGGTGTGTATGCGAGTGTCTGTGTGTGTGTGTGTCACTGTGTCTGTAGATATGTCTGTGTGTGCGTATCTGTGTCTGTGTGTTCTGTGTATGTGTGTCTGTGTGTGTGTGTCACTGTGTTTGCATGTGTGTCTGTGTGTGTGAGCACCTGTGTGCGTGTGTCTGCATCTATGTGTGTGTGTCTGTCTGTGTGTGCGTGCATGTCTGTGTGTGTGTGTGTATGTCTGTCTGTATATGTATATGTCTGAGTATGTCTGTATGTATGTCTGTGGCTGTGTCTGTGACATTCTCCCGACGTGAAATGCGCGATATAAATGTAATTTTGTTGTTTATGTGTGTGTGTGTCTGTGTGTGTGTGTGTGTCTGTATGGTGTGTATGTGTGTCTGTGTGCGTGTGTCTCTGTGGGGGTGGGTCTGTTTGCGCGCGTGTCTGTGTGTGTGCATCTGTGTGGGTCTGTATGTGTGCGCCTGCGTGTCTGCGTGTGTCTGTGTGTGTGTTACTGTGTTTGTATGTGTGTATGTCTGTGTGTGTGTGTACGTCTGTGTGTTTGTCTCTGAGTTTGTGTCTGTGTGTGTCTGTATGTATTTGATTTCAAGATCCTCATCCTCACCTACAAGGCCATTCACGGCCTCGCTCCCTCCTACCTCTCCGACCTACTATCCCCTCCCTACCTGCCCGTACCCTCCGTTCCTCTGGCTCCGGTCTGCTCCACGTCCCCCGCCCCAACCGCCCGACCATCGGTGGCCTTCAGCCTCTCAGCCCCGAGGCTCTGGAACTCCATCCCCAGTGCCTTCGCCGCTTCCTCCCTTTCCCCCTTCAAGGCCGGTCTCAAGACCTTTCTCTTTGACCTTCAGCCTTCAGCTCCGCTCTCGACTCTCTTCCCCCTCCTCGCTCCCTCCCTCCCCTCCCCTCACCCTGACCATCTCCCCCCTCCTCGCTCCCTCCCTTCCCTCCCTCACCCTGACCATTTCCCCCCTCCTCGCTCCCTCCCTTCCCTCCCCTCACCCTGACCATTTCCCCCCTCCTCGCTCCCTCCCTCCCCTCCCCTCACCCTGACCATTTCCCCCCTCCTCGCTCCCTCCCTTCCCTCCCCTCACCCTGACCATTTCCCCCCAATGCTCGGGTCCTGACCCAACTGTGCAGCGCCTTGGGACGTCCTCCTGACGTGAAAGGCGCTTTATAAATGGAATCTTGTTGTTGTTTTTGTTGTATGTGCATCTGTAGGTCTGTGTTTGTATGTCTGTTTGTGTGTGTGTGTGTGTGTACATATGTGTGTGTGTGTGTATGTGTGTGTGTCTCTCTCTGTGTGTCTGGTGCTGATCAGTGGCCACGGGCTTCAGCCACTCGAGGAGCCCCTGAAGATGGGGTCGGAGGGGACAAGTGTTGGGGGAGAGAGTTCCAGAGTTTCGGGGCATAATGGCTGAAAGCGCGGCCGGCGCTGGGGGAGCGGAGGGTACGGGGATTTCCCCCCTCACTGTCCCGTTGCAGCTCGTGTTCAAACTGGAGCAGGAGGAGGACATGAAGGAGCAGGAGGAGGAGCGCAGTGATTTCTACCAGAACCACAACATGGACGGATACGGCATTTGGATGAGATATTGAACTGTCTGTTATGGAACATCATAAACGTGGCAATGGTTTCCCTCTCTCTCTCTCTCTCTCTCTCTCTCTCACCCCCTCTCTCTCTCTCACCCTCTCAGTGGAGGGGGATCCACTAAGGTTGAGCCGGGACTCGATCCCCAAACCAGTTGAGATGCTGTGATGGGCTGACGTTGGGGAAGTTTGCAATCAAATGGGCCCAAAGGCCTTTTCCTCCCGAATCTCTCTGGTGATGTCTTGTGTGGTAACTCGGCCTTATCCTCTTTCAGGCGGTGCAGACAAGGATTTCTATTTCCAGATGGAAAAGGTTCCTGTGGAGTCCTGTGGTGTAGTGGTTAGAGCACTCGCCCCGCAAGCCAGAGGACCAGGGTTGGATTCCTGGGCACCGCCAAACCTGAGCCAAGTTTCACTGCAGGTTTGAAACATTTGAGATCAACAGATTTGAAGAGTTTGACATCAACGGCGTTAATGAGAGACTCCAACAGCTGATTAACCCGGTAAGGGAGTGGGAGTCAGTGTGGGAGTGTGTGGGTGTCTGTCTGTGTGTGTGTACTTCTGTGTGTGTGTGTGTCTCTGTTTATATCTCTGTGTGTATGTCTCTGTATGTGTGGTTATGTCTGTGTGTGTGTGTCTCCGTATACATCGTACTTTGTGTGTCTCTCTCTCTCTCTCTGTGTATGTCTGTGTGTATGTCTCTCTCTCTACGTCTGTCTGTCTGTGTATCTCTCTCTGTCTCTGTGTGTCTCTGTCTCGGTGTCTGTTATCTCACAGATCAGATCGAATTCAAGAACCTCTCACTTGTCTACAAATCGGTGGCCACTCGAGTCGTTACCTGAAGATGGGGAAGGAGGGGGCGAGGGGTTGAGGAGAGAGTTCCAGAGTTTCGGGTGTAGTGGCTGAAGGCACGAGGATTCCAGCCGTGTGTGTGTCTGTGTGTGTATGCGTCTGTGTGTGTATGCCTGTGTGTCTGTTTGTGTGAGTGTGTCTATGTGTCTGTGCGACTGTCAGTGTGTGTCAACAACAACAACAAGATTCCATTTATAAAGCGCCTTTCACGTCAGGAGGACGTCCCAAGGCGCTGCACAGTTGGGTCATGACCCGAGCATTGGGGGGGAAATGGTCAGGGTGAGGGGAGGGAAGGGAGGGAGCGAGGAGGGGGGAAATGGTCAGGGTGAGGGGAGGGAAGGGAGGGAGCGAGGAGGGGGGAAATGGTCAGGGTGAGGGGAGGGAAGGGAGGGAGCGAGGAGGGGGGAAATGGTCAGGGTGAGGGGAGGGAAGGGAGGGAGCGAGGAGGGGGGAAATGGTCAGGGTGAGGGGAGGGAAGGGAGGGAGCGAGGAGGGGAAGAGAGTCGAGAGGGGAGCTGAAGGCTCGGTCAAAGAGAAAGGTTTTGAGACCGGCCTTGAAGGAGGAAAGGGAGGAGGCGGCGAAGGCACTGGGGGATGGAGTTCCAGAGCCTTGGGGCTGAGAGGCTGAAGGCCCGACCACCGATGGTAGGGCGGTTGGGGCGGGGGACGTGGAGCAGACCGGAGCCAGAGGAACGGAGGGTACGGGCAGGTAGGTAGGGGGATAGTAGGTTGGAGAGGTAGGAGGGAGCGAGGCCGTGAATGGCCTTGTAGGTGAGGATGAGGATCTTGAAATCAATCCTCTGGGGGATGGGGAGCCAGTGGAGGCGAGCGAGGGTGGGAGTGATGTGGTCGCGAAGCCTGGTGCGGGACAGTACACGAGCTGCAGAGTTCTGAATGACCTGCAGTGTGGAGGGAGGTGGCGGGAAGGCCGGCGAGGAGAGAGTTCCCATAGTCCAGCCTTGAGGTGACAAAGGCGTGAACCAGGGTTTCAGCAGCGTGAGGGGTGAGGTAGTGCCGTAATCTGGCGATGTTCCGGAGGTGATGGAAGGCGGTGCCAGTTGTAGTGCGGATGTGAGGGAGAAAGGACAGCTCAGGGTCGAACAGAACCCCAAGGTTCCTGATGGCTTTGAGAGGTGGAGAGTGCAGCCTTGGATGCTGATGGTGTCAGCGCCTGAGGTGCGGAGGCGCTGACGTGAGCCAATCAGGAGGGCCTCGGTTTTTCGCACGTTGAGCTGAAGAAAGTTGTCTCTCGTCCAGAGTCTCTGTGTGTCTGGGTGTGTGTGGGTTGGGTTTGGGTGTGAAGACCCTCGTGGACAGTGGCTGAAGGTTTGCCCAACAATAGATTGGTTTGGGTTCAGTCGGGTGGAATTTTGATCAAGTTTGTCCTGTGTTTGCAGTCGGTGTTTCTAACATGACATTGAACAGACTGGTGTCTGGGACCAAAAAGGGAGAAAGAGGCAGAGATTTGGGGTTGTGTGTGTCTGTGCGTATATGTGAGTGTATGTGTGTTTGTATGTGTGTCTGTGTGTGTATGTGATTGCATGTGTGTCTGTCAGTGTGTGTGTGTGTGTGTTTGTGTGTGTGTCTGAGTGTGTGTGTGTCTGTGTGTGTCTGTCAGTGAGTGTGTGTGTCTGCGAGTGTATGTGAGTCTGTGAGTGTATTTGTGTCTATGAGTGTGTGTCTGTGTGTTTGTCAGTGTGTGTCTGTGATTGCATGTGTGTCTGTGAGTGTGTGTGTCTGTGAGTGTGTGTGTGTCTGTCAGTGTGTGTGTGTCTCTGTGTGTCTCTGTGTGTGTGTGTCTTTGTGTGTGTGTGTCTCTCTGTGCCTCTGTGTGTGTCTCTGTGTGTGTGTGTCTCTGTGTGTGTGTGTCTCTGTGTGTGTGTGTCTCTCTGTCTCTGTGTGTCTCTCTGTCTCTCTCTCTGTGTGTGTCTCTGTGTCTCTGTGTGTGTCTCTCTGTGTGTCTCTGTGTGTCTCTGTGTGTCTCTGTGTGTCTCTGTCGTGGTGTCTGTTATCTCACAGATCCGATCGAGTTCAAGAACCTCTCACTTGTCTACAAATCGGTGGCCACTCGAGTCGCGACCTGAAGATGGGGAAGGAGGGGGCGAGGGGTTGAGGGAGAGAGTTCCAGAGTTTCGGGTGTAGTGGCTGAAGGCGCGAGGATTCCAGCCGTGTGTGTGTGTGTGTGCGTCTGTGTTTGTATACCTGTGTGTCTGTTTGTGTGAGTGTGTCTATGCTCTGTCAGTGTGTGTGTGTCTGGGTGTCTGTCAGTGTGTGTCTGGGTGTGTGTGGGTTGGGTTTGGGTGTGAAGACCCTCGTGGACAGTGGCTGAAGGTTTGCCCAACAATAGATTGGTTTGGGTTCAGTCGGGTGGAATTTTGATCAAGTTTGTCCTGTGTTTGCAGTCGGTGTTTCTAACATGACATTGAACAGACTGGTGTCTGGGACCAAAAAGGGAGAAAGAGGCAGAGATTTGGGGTTATATCGGAGAAGAGAGAATGGACTCACTCCCCACAGCCAATCTGGAGGGAAGAGGGATATAGTCCAACCAACATGGATCACTGCACGTTAACAAGACAATTCCTACATCAAAGCCCCACATTGATCCCATCAACCCATTGGGTGAACTTTACTAACCTGTCGTCAGCATTCATTTGATTTGATGAAATGTCATTTTTTTACTCATTTGTATGAATAAATATCAATTGATTGAAGAATTTGTGTTGGTCCTGACTTCACCCCCAGGGTCACAAGTTTATTTAGCCCTTACAGTCCCTGGAGACCCCTCGGCAAAGCCATCAATGTGTCACCTTGGGGCCAGATCAGCGACAGGGAGACCCCACTTACCTTCCCCCCAACCCCAAGGAGGACAGTCAAACACAGCGTAATACACAGTCACTTCACTGTAAAAAATCTATCAAGCGCTTTGAGAATTGCTGTATTGAATGAAAGATTGTTATATTTGTTCAAATTCAAACCTTCCTGAAGATGTTTTATGGCCGAGGCCATTTAATCATTGATTGCAGGAACATCACAGGACGAGACAGATTTAAAACTGGGTTAGCGGAGGACTGGGGGTTCCTGAGAGTGGATTTGATGCTCATTCATTAGTGAAGAGCTGTTTGTGTTCAGCCTGGTGTCCGCCACATTCATCACATTGGCCTTGAGAATATCCAACCAGACTGACATCCACATGTTTGTCTGCAAACGCAGTCACTACACTTTACAGTAAAACCCTGTGAAGCACTTTGAGACGGTTTCACAGCATAATGAGTCCCGGCATCAAATGGAAGTTTCCTGTTAATTCCCATCCTTTAGAGTCAGCAAATATCTCTTTCCCTCATTGTCTCTGTCTACATCTCTGTCTGTCTGTATTTCTCTCTCTCGGTATATATAATAATAATAATAATCCTTGCATTTGATATAGCGTTTTTCACGTCGGGAGAACGTCCCAAAGCGTTTCACAGAACACACTGTAAAGGGAATTGACTGTATATTTGTGGGCGAACGCGGCAGCCAATTGCGCACAGCAATGTCCCACAAACAGTCGTAGATTGAAAATGACCAATTTATTATTGTTTTTGGTTTTCGAGGGATTATTATTAGGCTCTGTGTGGAGTAAGGAAACTTGCCCGAGGTTTCGCCCTCTGCCTGGAATTGAACTCAGGTCTCTCGCTTGCAAAGCGAGTGCTCTAACCACTGAGCTACAAGACTCTACGCCTATCTCCACACCTATGTCAATCTCACGCTTTGTGTCCCAATATTTCCCACTGACTCTCGATATCTCTCACTCTCTGTCTTTCAATATCTCTCATTCTCTGAGTCTCTATATCTCTCACTCTCTGCGTCTCTATAATCTGTCACTCTCGGTGTCTCTCACTCTCTGTGTTTCTATATCTCTGACTCTCTGTGTCTCTATGTCTCTCACTCACTCACTGTCCCTCTCTATCTCTATACCTATGTCTGTCTGTCTGTCTGTCTGTCTGTATTTCCCTCTATGTATATATATATATATGCTTATCTATCTCACTCTGTGCCTCTCTATCTGTCACTCTCTGTCTCAGTATTTCTCCCTCTGTGGCTCGAGTGCCCCGACATCCCCTCTATAATGTGGGGCCCAGAGCTGCACACAGTGCAGTAAGTGTGGTCAAACCGCGGTTCTATAGCAGTTCACCATCACTTCCCTGGTTTCCCTTTCTATCTCTGTAGAAATGAACCCCAAACCCTGGTTTGCCTTTTTATGGCCTTATTAACCTGCGTTGCTCCTTTTAGTGAATTGTGGATGTGTAGCCCCCGGTCCCTTTGCTCCTCTCCCCCATTAGGTTTCTATTTTCCAGGATGTACGTGACTTCCTTATTCCTTCTGCCAACATGTACCGCCTCAGACTTTTCTACATGGAAATGCATTTGCCATTTAAATACCCACTCAGTAAGTTTAATAATAATAACAATAATAATAATCCTTGTCTTTGATATAGTGCTTTTCACATCTTCTGGACATCTCAAAGCCCTTCACAGAATAGACGGAAAAGTGAATTGACTGTATATTTGTGGGTGAAATGTGGGAACCAATTGCGCACAACAGTGTCCCACAAACAGCCGTGGGTTGAAATGGCCAATTTATTATTTGTTTGAGGGGTTATTATCAGGTGTGTGGAGTAAGGACTCCCCGTAGCTTAGGCTGGAGGGGCTGAATGGCCTACTCCTGCTCCTACGTCTTATGGTCTGATGGCTTGAGGACCCAACCCCATTGGTTGCCATGGAGATTACCACCGAGGGTTGGTTCCGTGCTGACTTCCTGTTGCCAGGTATGTCACCTTGAAGCCCGTTGGGGTCTAAGGAGACCCCACGTCCCCCTCCCCCCCTCCCCCCCAGCAGGCACATGGTTTCCCAGGTTCTGCCCTTATTTGGTAACCAACCTGGTGGCTAACTTGCTCGGTAATGCTCCCATTGTTTGGTACCCAATACAGCTGCTGGTCACCAGTTTGGGGCTTGTGTTGCTGACACGGCTCGACAACAGGTTTGGTCGCCAGATGTTGTTCATGAGCCACATATAGAGAGAGACCCATCACTGGGCTTGAGATCCATGGATGTCCCTCAACTTGGAGATTGCTGTGTGTGGGATGGGATGTGTGGCCTCTTAACAGAGTCGCTTTCTCACTCCATCTCTCTCTGTCTCTCTGTCTCTCTCTCTCTCTCTCTGTCTCTCTCTCTCTCTGTCTCCCTCTCTCTCACTCTCTCTGGCTCTCTCTCTGGTTCTCTCTCTGGTTCTCTTGCTCGCTCTCTCACTTGAGCTCTCTCTCTGGCTCTCTCTCTGCTTCTCTCTCTCTCGCTCTCTCTGTCTGCCTCTCTCTCTCTCTCTCGTGCTCTCTTGCCCTTTATCACTAACTCTATCCAGAACTCTCGCTCACGTTCTCTGGCTATCTCTCTGGCTCTCTGTCTGGCTCTCTCTCTCTGCCTCTCTCTCTCTCTCTCTCTCTGGCTCTCTCTTTCTCTCTCTCTCTCTCGCACTCTCCGTTGCTCTCTATCGCTAACTCTATCCAGAATTCTGGGTTGTCCTGGAATTGGCCAACTGTTGACCAAAGAAAAATCGCAAAGGCTCATGGACTTGTTCTACATCAACAAGTTTCTGCTTGAAAGCCAAGGCCTCGAGCAGAGAGCCCAGCAGAGCGAGGACGTACCTGAGTGAGGACGGAGCAGAGTGGGAATTCGGTGCAGGAATTTGGTGAGAGTGGGAATTGTTCAGCGAAAGAGATGCCAGAGAGCAAGAGAGAAGTCTTGAGAGACTCCAGGTAATGAGAGTAATGAGAGACTCCAGCAGCAGATTAACCTGGTAAGAGAGAGTGAGTCAGTGTGAGAGGGTATATGTCTCCCTTTATGTGTGTGTCTCTCTGTCTGTGTGTCTCTGTGTGAATGTCTCTCTCTGTGTATATCTCTCTGTGTGTGTGTCCCTGTATGTATATCGCCGTGTGTGTCTCTCTCTGTGTGTCTCTCTGTGTGTATCAGTGTATGAGTGTGTGGATGTCTGTCTGTGTGTGTGTACTTCTGTGTGTGTGTATGTCTCCGTTTATATCTCTGTGTGTGTATGTCTCTGTCTGTGTGGTTACGTCTGTGTGTGTGTGTGTGTCTCCGTATACATCTTACTTTGTGTGTGTCTCTCTCTTTTTCTGTGTATGTCTGTGTCTCTATCTCTCTGTGTATGTCTGTGTGTGTGTCTCTCTGTGTGTTTGTCTCTCTCTGTGTCTCTCTGTGTGTCTCTCTGTGTCTCTCTGTGTGTCTCTCTGTGTGTCTCTGTCGTGGTGTCTGTTATCTCACAGATCAGATCGAGTTCAAGAACCTCTCACGTGTCTACAAATCGGTGGCAATGCTTTCAGCCACTCGAGTCGTGACCTGAAGATGGGGAAGGAGGGGGCGAGGGGTTGAGGGGGAGAGGCGCGAGGATTCCAGCCGTGTGTGCGTCTCTGTCTATCTGTGTCTGTGTGTCTGTGTGTGTGTTTGTGTGTGTTTCTCTGAGTGTGTGTGTGTGTGTATCTGTGTGCGTCTGTTTCTGCGTGTGTGTGTGTGTGTGTGTGTGTGTGTGTTTCTCTGAGTGTGTGTGTGTGTGTATCTGTGTGTGTCTGTTTCTGCGTGTGTGTGTGTGTGTGTGTGTGTGTGTCTGTCTGTCTGAGGGTGTCTGTCTATGTGAGTTTCGGGGAGTAGTGGCTGAAGGCACAAGGATTCCAGCCATGTGTGTGTCTATCTGTATCTGCCTGTGTGTGTGTGTCTGTTTCTCTGTGTGTATGTGTGTGTGTGTGTGGCTGTAGGGTGTGTGTGTCCGTGTGTGTGTGTGTCTGTATGTCTGTGTGTGAATGTCATTCTCCCGACGTGAAATGCGCTATATAAATGTAACTTTGTTGTTGTTGTTGTGTGTGTGTCTGTATGGTGTGTGTGTGTCTGTGTTGTGTGTGTGTGTATGTGTCTATGTGGGTGTGTGTGTCTGTGTCTCTGTGGGTTCGCATCCGTGTGCGCGCACGGCTGTGTCTGTGTACGTTTGTGTGTGTGTGTGTGTGTGCAACTGTGTGTTTGCGCGTCTGTGTGGTTCTGTGTATGTGCGACTTTGTGAGTGTGTGTGTGTGTCGCTGTGTGTGTGTGTCTGTGCGTCTGTGTGTGTGTCACTGTGTTTGTATGTGTGTACGGTGAACACATTTCTCCGCTCGGAGGGCAGTGAATTTATGGAATTCTCTGTCTCTGTGTGTGTGTGTCTGTGTGTGTGTCTGTGTGTGTGTGTGTGTCTCTCTCTGTGTGTGTCTCTCTGTGTGTGTGTGTCTGTCTGGGTGTGTATGCGTGTCTGTGTGTGTGAGCACCTGTGTGCGTGTGTCTGCATCTATGTGTGTGTGTCTGTCTGTGTGTGCGTGCATGTCTGTGTGTGTGTGTATGTCTGTCTGTATATGTATATGTCTGAGTGTGTCTGTATGTATGTCTGTGGCTGTGTCTGTGACATTCTCCCGACGTGAAATGCGCGATATAAATGTAATTTTGTGGTTTATATGTGTGTGTGTGTGTCTGTATGGTCTGTGTGTGTGTGTGTGTGTGTCTGTATGGTGTGTGTGTGTGTCTGTGTGCGTGTGTCTCTGTGGGGGTGGGTCTGTTTGCGCGCGTGTCTGTGTGTGTGCATCTGTGTGGGTCTGTATTTGTGCGCCTGCGTGTCTGCGTGTGTCTGTGTGTGTGTCACTGTGTTTGTATGTGTGTATGTCTGTGTGTGTGTGTACGTCTGTGTGTTTGTCTCTGAGTTTGTGTCTGTGTGTGTCTGTATGTGCATCTGTATGTCTGTGTGTGTGTCTGTGTGTGTGTGTGTGTGTGTCTCTCTCTGTGTGTCTGGTGCTGATCAGTGGCCACGGGCTTCAGCCACTCGAGGAGCCCCTGAAGATGGGGTCGGAGGGGACAAGTGTTGGGGGAGAGAGTTCCAGAGTTTCGGGGCATAATGGCTGAAAGCGCGGCCGGCGCTGGGGGAGCGGAGGGTACGGGGATTTCCCCCCTCACTGTCCCGTTGCAGCTCGTGTTCAAACTGGAGCAGGAGGAGGACATGAAGGAGCAGGAGGAGGAGCGCAGTGATTTCTACCAGAACCACAACATGGACGGAGACGGCATTTGGATGAGGTATTGAACTGTCTGTTATGGAACATCATAAACGTGGCAATGGTTTCCCTCTCTCTCTCTCTCTCTGTCGCTCTCTCTCACCCCCCCTCTCTCTCTCTCTCTCACCCCCTCTCTCTCTCTCTCACCCTCTCAGTGGAGGGGTATCCACTAAGGTTGAGCCGGGACTCGATCCCCAAACCAGTTGAGATGCTGTGATGGGCTGACGTTGGGGAAGTTTGCAATCAAATGGGCCCAAAGGCCTTTTCCTCCCGAATCTCTCTGGTGATGTCTTGTGTGGTAACTCGGCCTTATCCTCTTTCAGGCGGTGCAGACAAGGATTTCTATTTCCAGATGGAAAAGGTTCCTGTGGAGTCCTGTGGTGTAGTGGTTAGAGCACTCGCCCCGCAAGCCAGAGGACCAGGGTTGGATTCCTGGGCACCGCCAAACCTGAGCCAAGTTTCACTGCAGGTTTGAAACATTTGAGATCAACAGATTTGAAGAGTTTGACATCAACGGCGTTAATGAGAGACTCCAACAGCTGATTAACCCGGTAAGGGAGTGGGAGTCAGTGTGGGAGTGTGTGGGTGTCTGTCTGTGTGTGTGTACTTCTGTGTGTGTGTGTGTCTCCGTTTACATCTCTGTGTGTGTATGTCTCTGTCTGTGTGGTTATGTCTGTGTGTGTGTGTGTGTCTCCGTATACATCATACTTTGTGTGTGTCGCTCTCTCTCTCTCTGTGTCTTTCTGTCTCTCTCTATTTCTATCGCTCTCTATTTCTCTCTATGTGTGGCTCTCTCTCTACATGTGTGTCAGTGTGAGAGGGTATATGTCTCCCTTTATGTGTGTGTGTCTCTCTCTGTCTCTGTGTCTCTGTGTGTGTGTCTCTCTCTCTGTAACTGTCTTTATTTCTGTTATCTCACAGATCAGATCGATTTCAAGAACCTCTCACTTGTCTACAAATCGGTGGCCACTCGAGTCGTGACCTGAAGATGGGGAAGGAGGGGGCGAGGGGTTGAGGGAGAGAGTTCCAGAGTTTCGGGTGTAGTGGCTGAAGGCACGAGGATTCCAGCCGTGTGGGTGGTGTGTGTGTCTGTGTGTGTATACCTGTGTGTCTGTGTGTGTGAGTGTGTCTATGCTCTGTCAGTATGTGTCTGGGTGTCTGTCAGTGTGTGTCTGGGTGTGTGTGGGTTGGGTTTGGGTGTGAAGACCCTCGTGGACAGTGGCTGAAGGTTTGCCCAACAATAGATTGGTTTGGGTTCAGTCGGGTGGAATTTTGATCAAGTTTGTCCTGTGTTTGCAGTCGGTGTTTCTAACATGACATTGAACAGACTGGTGTCTGGGACCAAAAAGGGAGAAAGAGGCAGAGATTTGGGGTTATATCGGAGAAGAGAGAATGGACTCACTCCCCACAGCCAATCTGGAGGGAAGAGGGATAGAGTCCAACCAACATGGATCACTGCACGTTAACAAGACAATTCCTACATCAAAGCCCCACATTGATCCCATCAACCCATTGGGTGAACTTTACTAACCTGTCGTCAGCATTCATTTGATTTGATGAAATGTCATTTTTT
>NW_024705732.1:0-25807 GCF_018977255.1 Callorhinchus milii | reverse complement strand
CTGTCTCCTCGCGGTCCCTGTCACTGACAATCCGTCTATTTCTCTCTTTCAATCGTCCAGTCTCTCACATACTTTCTCTGTGTGTCTGTGACGCTCTGTGTCTGTGACGCTCTGTGGTCTGTGACGCTCTGTGTCTGTGACGCTCTGTTCTGTGACGCTCTGTGTCTTGACGCTCTGTGTCTGTGGACGCTCTGTGGCTCTCACTCTATCTGTCTCAGTGTCTGTGACACTGTCAGCATCTATGTCCCCCCTCTCTATCTGTCACACATTTTCTCTAAGTCACTCTCTCTCTCTCCCTTATCTCTCTCATACTCTCTCTCTCTTCAGTGCGTGTCTCTCTCTGTCTCAGTGACTCTCAGTGTATCTCTGTCTCTCAGTGGGTGTCTCTATTTATCTATCTCAGTCTTAGGGGTCTGTCTGTCTCTGTATCTCTGTATCCCTCTCTCTCCACCTCTCTATCTCTCCTCTGTCCCTCTCCCTCTCTCTGTATCTCTCTCTCTATCTCTCCTCTGTCCCTCTCCCTCTCTCTGTATCTCTCTCTCTATCTCTCCTCTGTCCCTCTCCTTCTCTCTCTCTCTATCTCTCCTCTGTCCCTCTCCCCCTTTCTCTCTCTCCTCTGTCCCTCTCCCTCTTTCTCTCTCTCTCCTCTGTCCCTCTCCTCTCTCTCTCTATCTCTCCTCTGTCCCTCTCTCTCTCTCTATCTCTCCTTTCTCCCTCTCTCTCTATCTCTCCTCTGTCCCTCTCCCTCTCTCTATCTCTCCTCTGTCCCTCTCTCTCTCTCCATCTCTCCTCTGTCCCTCTCCTTCTCTCCCTCTATCTCTCCTCTGTCCCTCTCATCTCTCTTCCTCTGTCCCCTCTCCCTCTCTCTCTCTCTATCTCTCCTCTGTCCCTCTCCCTCTCTCTGTCTCCTCTTCCTCCTCTGTCTCTCTTCTCTCCTCTGTCCCTCTCTCTCCCCTGTCCCTCTCCTCTCTCCTCTGTCCCTCTCTCCTCTCTATCTCTCCTCTGTCCCTCTCCTCTCTCTCTCTCTCCTCTGTCCCTCTCCCTCTCTCTGTCCCTCTGTCCCTCTCTCTCTCCCTCTGTCCCTCTCTCTCTCTCTCTATCTCTCCTCTGTCCTCTCTCTCCTCCTCTGTCTCTCTCTCTCTCTCTCCTCTCCTCCTCCTCTCTGTCTCCTCTCTCTCTCTCCCCCCCCTCTCTTTCTCTCTATCTCTCCTCTGTCCCTCTCTCTCTCTCTGTCTATGACGCAGTCGTGTGACAGCAGCACTGAGAACCCGCGCACCACGTGTCGCTCATTGTTGATGTGGTTTCCATGGTAACCACCCGCACACCGGCTTCCGGGTGGTGTCACGTGATCCTCGTCACACACACACACACACACACACACACAGCACTACAACTCCCGAACTGCACCGCGCCCATCTTAAAGGGGCCGCGTTCATCCTTCTGTTCCTTACCAAAATAATAGCAAACAACAACAACAACAACAACATTTAATTTGTGTAGCGCCTTCCCCCGCCTCCTCAACATCGCCCGGCTCCGGCACCGTCTCACACTGCAGGCCGCCGAAACCCTCATACACGCTTTCATTACATGGCGGCTGCATTTCGCCCACAAAAATATACAGTCAATTCACTTTACAGTCTATTCTGTGAAGCGCTTTGAGACGTCGAGAAGACGTGAAAAGCGCTATATCAAATGCAAGGATTATTATTATATTATTATCGAGGCTCGACTACGCAAATTCCCAGCTTGTCGGCCTCCCAACTCCTCCCTCCACAGACTGCAGATCATCCTGAACTCTGCAGCCCGTGTCCTCTCCCCCACCGGCTCCGTGACCCTGTCACCCCCATCCTCGCCCCCACCAGGCTCTGTGACCCTATCACCCCCATCCTCGCCCCCACCGGGCTCCGTGACCCTATCACCCCCATCCTCGCCCGACTCCACTGGCTTCCCATCACACAGAGGATACAGTTCAAGATCCTGGTCCTCACCACTGTGATCTCCTAACCCCGTACCATCCTGCTCGCTCCCACCGCTCAGCGGGTTCCACGTCCCCCGTCTCGCTCGCCCCACTATTGCCGGGCGGGCCTTCTATCACTCTGCCCACACCCTCTTGAGCTCTATCCTGTAATCCCTCCGCCTCGCAACCCCTCCCTTGCCCCCTTCAAGACCCATCTCAAGACCTCAAGACCCTCCCCTTCGACCGTGTCTTCGATCTCCCTGCTCCACCCCCCCCCATGCCCTCCACCCTCCCTGACCCCCAACCCCCAGCTCGGGTCCAAACCACTGACTGTCCAGCGCCTTGGGACGTTCTCCCAACATGAAAAGGCGCTATACACGTTTAATTTTGTTGTTGTTGTAGTAAGAGATTGACTTTTCGTGCACTTTTACATTAACTTAATTAGAATTGGCTGCTGGTCTGTGTAGTTTAAGTGTGATTTATGTTTCTTATCTCATAGTTGTGATTGTTGATATTTATTGTGTCATTTAAGATTTAATGCTGAGGGTTGTGAATTTCGTTAAAGCTACAATAACATTCTGTAGCCTGGCATGTCGCCTTGGAACCAGTTCAGCCCCGAAGAGACCCCATATACCTCCCATCCAAGCCGGAGAGTCACTATGTTTGGGGAAAAGTGGGTGAGAGGGGATTGAGAAGCAGCTGTTTGAGTTTGGTGAGCAAAAAGGGAGGTTTTTAAGAGAGGGCATGAGATGGAGGGATTTTGACAGAACTTTTCCTTATAATAATGAATAATAATACTCCTTGCATTAACATGTCTTCGAGACGCCTCAAAGCGCTTCACAGAATATACTGTAAAGTGCAGTGACTGTATATTTTGTGGGTGAAACGCGGCAGCCAATTGCACACAGCAGTGTCTGTCCCACAAACAGTCGTGGATTGAGTGTCCCACATTATTATCATTTTATTCATTTATCTTTTGGAAGGGTTTATTACCCCTCGGAAAATGATCCGCCAATTGATTAACAACCAGGTTCCTGCTTACTGCTGGGTAAACAGAGGCGTGTGGAGTAAGGAAACTTGGCCAACGTTTCTCCCGGCTGGGAATCGAACCCAGGTCCTCTCACTTGCGAAGCCAGTGTTTTTCATTACATCGAGGCTCGACTATGCAAACTCATTGCTTGTCGGCCCCCAACTCCTCCCTCCACAGACTGCAGATCATCCAGAACTCTGCAGCCCGTGTCCTCTCCCGCCACCGCCTACCGCCCCGGCCGACCCTATCACCCCCATCCTCGCCCCCACCGGGCTCCATGACCCTATCACCCCCATCCTCGCCCGACCCCACTGGTTTCCCATCACACAGAGGATACAGTTCAAGATCCTGGTCCTCACCTTCAAAGCCCTCCATGGCCTCGCTCCCCCCGACCTCTCCGACCTCCTAACTGCCTACGATCCTGCTCGCTCCCTCCGCTCAGCGGGCTCCAGTCTGCTTCACGTCCCCCGGGTGGGCCTTCTGCTACTCTGCCACCACCCTCTGGAACTCCATCTCGCAGTCACTCCGTCTCGCGCCCTCTCTCGCCACTTTTAAGACCCAGCTCTAGACCCTCCTCTTTGACGGTGCTTTGATCTCCCTGCTTCCCCCCCCCCGCCCTCCCCCACCCCGACCCCCAGCTCGGGTCCGTAACTCTGTCTGTCCAGCGCCTTGGGATGTCCTCCCGACATGAAAGGCGCTTTACACATGTAATTTTGTTGTTGTTGTTGTTGCTCTAACCACTGAGCTACAGGACTCCAACAGTGAGCGGGTGTGTTAATGAGTGTGACAGTCATCCCTCACTAATTACATACACTACAGGACTCCACTATAAAACAATCACTACACTGGGCAATAATTACAAGTTCTGGAAGATGAGATCAGTCGGGCCAAAGTTTCTTCATCATCCCAACCCCAACGTGTGATCTATTTTGGGACTTTTTCATACAGTATTCACCACATTTCACCAGCAGAGGACGGCACTCGCCTGCGTGAGCAACTGCAATGGATAAAATCTCCATCAACTGTGTGTCCACACTCCCAGGTCAGGGTTAGAGACGCAGTAACACACAGTCACTGCACTCCCAGGTCAGGGTTAGAGACAGAGTACCTCTGACTGTAGAAGTCAATGTTGAGGCAGACTGTGACGGTGGGTGTGGAGGGACTGTGGGATGGAGTATCAGAGAGTGAGGGCAGAATGGTTGACAGCTCACTCTTTGAGCACCTCACTCTCACACCCATCTCCTTTACCCCTCAAGTCCCTGTCCAACTCCCTGTTAAACACCCCTGATTGGGTTTGCCCGATCGGGCGGTGGGGGGATAACAAGGAGTTTGACAGAGGGAGAGTGGGCCGTGATCTCACTTGTTGACTCCTCTCACTATGTGGCCGGCTATGTTGGAGGGTCTGGGGCAGTTGTGGTCTCATTGACCGCGGACCTGCCCAGGCTGCGGCTTGTCTTCCCACAACAACTTGACTTGCATTTGTGTAGCGCCCGTCACAGTGCGCAGCGTCCCAGAGCACAGAGACCATCGGCAGCACAGCAGCACCTCTCACCCTTACACCCACATACACTCCCCCCCACCCACGGCAATGTGTGTGTGTGTGTGTGCGTAAGGGTGAGTGTCAGTCAATTTGTGGACTGCTTTTCCAGGGATAATAATCCCTCCAAAAACAAATAATAATTTGGTCACTCAATCCACGACTGTTTGTGGGACACTACTGTGTGCAATTGGCTGCCGTGTTTCGCCCACAAAATACACAGTCACTACACTTTACAGTACATTCTGTGAAGCGCTTTGAGACGTCTCAACCACGTGATAAGGCGCTGTATTATTATTATTATTACTACTATTACACTGATCAGAGGCTGTTCTGATAATACAACAATCCTTGCATTTGATATAGCACGTCAACACAGTTACTACACTTTACAGTGAAATCCTGCAAATCACCCTGAAGCGTCTGGAGGATGATTCAAGGCTCCGGGAGGAACACTGACCTTGTGTTTGACGCACAGCCTTTCATGTTGGGATTCATTGTGAAATGTAGTGACTGTGCATTTTGTCGGTGAATGTGGCAGCCAATTTATACGCAGCGACTTCCTGCAAATAGTCGCGAGTGCGCCAGTGATTTTGTTTGTTAGATTCCGTACCGAAAGGGCCTCACGGTTCGGGCTAAACACTTAAGAGAGCGAGACAGAGAATAAGAAGGAGAGCCGCGTGTGGAGCTCTCACACCACACACCGGCAATTGTCAGACAAACCGCACAGCTTCTGAGCTGTGACCCAAATAGAATAAAAGCAGACTCGAGGGGTGGGGTTCGGGGGATTGCTCCCCACATCGCCGGGGGCAGTGTGTAGTCGAGACGCTATCAGCCGCTGACAGTCCCTACACTAACACGAAGTTGCTGCAGGAAAGGTACGGAGCAAAGTCTCTCTGTGATCCGTCTAATTCACAGGTTCCCCAACGCAACTAATATTCCAGACCGCCTGCGGGGCTTCATTCGGATACTCACTGCACAGTCCTGTAATATCTCCTGGGAACTAATAAACACGGCCTCTCACCATCACTCAGGTTGATAACTAAAAAAAAACTACATAATAATACACAGCGAGAATACTGATCGCATCTCTCACTGATACTCTGCTGCACTCTCTCACCTCCAAACAGCACACGCACGATGGGGAGAGAGCGGGGAATGGGGTTGGAGTAGAGAGCTCCAGTGGGGGAGTGAGCCCCAGCACAGACACCATGGGGGAGAGAGAGAGAGAGAGCAGGGAATGGGGTTAGAGTAGAGAGCGCCAGTGGGGGAGCGACCCCCAGCACAGACACCATGGGGAGAGAGAGAGCAGGGAATGGGGTAGAGTAGAGAGCGCCAGTGGGGGAGCGAGACTGTGTCAGTGACTGTGTGGGTGAGTGTGTCAGTGAGTGTGTCAGGGCTGGGAGTACGTGTGAAACAAATTTACTGGGATGAGGTTTGATGATGGGCTCAATCTAAAAGCTATTGAAGATTTGGCCTTCGGCTCTGGAGGGAGAGCAGCAACACATCATAAATATTAATAATCTTCTATTTGATGCAGCACCTTATGACGTCAAAATGTCTGAAGGCACTTCACAAAGCTTTTCTGTACAGTGACTGTGTGATTTTGTGAGCTAATATGGAAGCCAATTTGCACACAGCAACGATCCAAAAAGTGAGCGAGTGATCGTATCTGGGGATTGTCGGCCCGGACACCGGGAGAGAGAGAGAGAGAGAGAGAGAGAGAGAAACTCTCCTCTCTTTTCCCGACAGCATCACGGAATCTTTAACGTCCGCCTGAACGGCACAGACAGGGAGTGAGGTTTAACGTCTCATCTGAAGGACGGCGTCTCCGACAATGGTCTTTCTCTCTCTCTCTTCTCTCCCCCCAGCGCTCAGAGACCCCGACCTTTGGCTCGAACCCACCACCCCCTGACCCCAGATGGAAAACAACAGCTTGCACTTAAATAAATCAATAAATCAATGAATGAATGAATGAGTAATCCTCACACCTGACACAGTGCCTGTCATGTCAGGAGGACGTCTCAAAGCCTTCCACAGGATTCACTGTGAAGTGTAGTGACTTTGTGTTTTGTGGAGACGGCGGCAGCCAATTTGCCACTGTGAGATCTCCGCAAACAGTCGAGAATTGGTGATATGTGGGGATTGTTGGCAGGACACCGGGAAAGAGTATTTTGTGAGCAAAACGAGGCAGCCAATTGCGCACAGGAGTGTCCCATAAACAGTTGTGGAGTGAGTGACCAAATTATTTTTTGAGGCATTATTACTCCCTCCTCCCTATGTGGAGTCCTGTAGCTCAGGGGTTCGAGCCCTCGCCTCGCGAGCGAGAGGACCCGGGTTTGATTCCCGGGGCAAGGGGCGAAACATTGGGCGAGTTCCCTCACTCCACTCGCCTCTGTTTACCGGCAGTGAGTAGGAACCCGGCCGTTAGTGGATTGGCGGATCGCTTTCCGGGGGGAATAATCCCTTTTTTAAAAAAAATATGGTCACTCAATCCTCGACTGTTTGTGAGCCACTGCTGTGGGCGATTGGCTGCCGCATTTCGCCCACAAAATTTGACTGGGTGACTGGGTTGGTGTCGGTCGATCTCTCTCGCTTGGTTGCGGGTGTGGGGTGGGGGGGGAACAAGATACCGTGTCACAGACATTGATTAATGATCACCGGCTGAACCACCTGTGCTGTCTGTACTCTTCTCCACCAATGCCTTTGTCTCTGTGTCAAGGTCAGCTTCTCTCTCTCTCCCTCTCTCCCCCGCGTCTCCTTCACCATCTCTGTCTGAATCTCCTTCTGGTGTCTTGTTCTCCGTGTCTCGAAGATTCTCCTCTTCTCTCTCTCTGTCTATCCGTCTTCTCTCTCTCTTTCTCTCTGTCTGTCTCCCAATGCCCCTATTCTCTTTGTTTGTCTCTCTCTCACACGCTCTCTGTCGGTTTCTCTCTCTCCAAGTCCCTTTCTCTGTAAGTATATCTCTCTTTCTCTGTCCCTTTCTCTCTGTCTGTCCGTCTGTCTGTCTATCCCTCTGTCTGTCTGTCTATATGTCTCTCTATGCCGGATTCTGAAAGAGCTCTGCCCTTCCTCTCTCCCCGCACACAGCCCTCCATACAGCCCCTACCAACCACAGCCCCCCGTCACATTTACCCCAAACCCCCACACGCAGCCCCCCGCTCCCCACCCCACTGTGTCCTCCCAAACACACACTGTTTGTATTTTTCTTTTTCAACTATGTGCCTATTTCCCTTTTTAAAATGATCATCTATCTGGTTCTGCTAACAGTTTACATTCCACCTCCTGATCACGCCGTGTGTCTGTCTGTATGTGTATGTGTGTGTGTGCGCAAATGTCTTATGTGCGCGTGTGTGTCTGTGTGAGTGTGAATGTGTCTGTGTATGTGAGCGTGAGTATTTGAGTATGTCTTGAGTGTGAGTGTGTAGGTGTATTGGTGTGTGAGTCAACAACAACTTGCATTTCTATAGCGCCTTCACACGGGGTAGTGTCCTCGAGAGCTTAAGGTGTGGGAGAGTCTGTCGGTGTGTGAGTGTATATATCTGCGAGTGAGTAATGAAGCGTGAATATGTCTGACTATGAGTGTGAGGATGTGAGCGAGTGTGTGTCTGTGTGTGAGTGTGAGTATGTGAGCGAGTGTGTGTCTGTGTGAGTGTGAGTATGTGAGCGAGTGTGTGTGTGTATGTGAGCGAGTGTGTGTGTGAGTGTGAGTATGTGAGCGAGTGTGTGTGTGAGTGTGAGTGTGTGAGCGAGTGTGTGTGTCTGTGTGTGTATGTGAGCGAGTGTGTGTGTGAGTGTGAGTGTGTGAGCGAGTGTGTGTGTGTCTGAGTGTGAGCATGTCCTCCTGACTGTGGGACCAGTGGGAATGGTCTCCCTGTTGATCAGCCCCTCATCATTCCCAGTTTCCCTCAGGTTTGCTCTCGGCTTCGCTGCTCAGTCACTCAGCCCCACTCCTCCAGCCTCAACTCGTGAATCCATGCCTGACCCAGGCAGCAATGGGTTAAGTCCGCCTCGCTCCCTGTCCGGGTGCAGTGTTTTGTTTAATGTACTGAGTGTAGAGTATTTAACACCGTGAGTGTGTCTGTCGCAGGCTGCGTGTGTGCTTCCTGTCTGCACAAACATAATTAATCGTAATTATTGTGGATTCTAATTGCTTCCAACTGAGCCAAGTCATTGCTCTGAGCTGCACGGCGTGCGTCTGAGTCAGAGGGGTTGTGGGGTTCGAGCCCCTCATCCCTCACGTCGGGGTCTCTGAGCTCACAATCCAGGCTGATGCTGCAGCCCAGCCCTGGGGGGGGGGGAGAGAGAGCATTTTATATAGCGCCTTACAAGCCCTCGCCTCGCAAGCGAGAGGACCCGGGTTCGATTCCCGGGGTGGGGAGCGAAACCTTAGGTAAGTTTCCTCACTCCACTCCCCTCTGTTGACTCAGCAGTCAGTAGGAACCCGGCTGTTAGTGGATTGGCGGATCACTTTCCAGGAGAAATAATCCCCCCCCCAAAAAAAATTGGTCGCTCAATCCACGACTGTTTGTGGGGACGCTGCTGCGTGCAATTGGCTGCCGCGTTCCGCCCACAAAATACACAGTCACTACACTTTACAGTGTATCCTGTGAAGCGCTTTGAGACGTCTCAACGATGTGATAACAACAATAATCCTTGCATTTGATGTAGTGCCTTCGAGACGTTTCGAACTGATAAGACTCTGTATCAAATGCAAGGATTATTATAGTGCTATAACAGGTCGGAAGGAGTTAAGACAAGTCTCACACGCAGTCCTGCTGTGCCCCGACTGGCTGCTGTATATTATATTTCACACTGTATGTGTGTGTATGTCTCTCTCTCTCTCTCGCTCAAATATTATACCATGGAGTTTCCCAAGGCTGGGCTGCAGCTGGAGGGGTTAAATCACCTCCAATCTGATTAGTTAACCCTCTCCCTCCCTCCTTCCCTCCCTGCCTGTCCTGTGTTATTAGCCGGGAGAACGAAGGTGGCAAAAAGGGGCTGTGAAATGTCAAGAATCCCCGAGCTACGGCGATCCGAGGATCTTACTAAATAAGGCAGGCAGCAGACTGGCCCCACTGCAGTCTGGTCTGCAGGGAGAGGGAGGGCAGCCCATGACACACAGCCTCCGCAGCCCCTCTCGCTCTCGCTCTCTCTCTCACACACACACACACACACACACACGGTGGCTATCTGTCTGCACAGCGACAGCGACCGGGAAGCGAGTGAGCGAGACGTAGAGAGAATGTGAGTGAGGTAGCAACGAGAGAGAGAGAGATAGAGAGAGATAGAGAGAAAGGGATAGAGCGACAGAGATACAGAGCGAGAGAGAGAGACGAGAGAAAGCGAGAGGCAAAGATAGAGAAAGACAGATAGAAAGGGAGAGAGAGAGATACACATAGACAAATAGCTACAGAGAAAGAGACGCAGAGATAGAGAGACAGAGATACACAGAGAGGAACAGAGAGATTTAGAAAGAGAGTGGAGAGGAGATGGATATAAAGTCACACACACAATGATGGACAGACAGACAGACAGTGACATACACATGAAGTGAGAGCAAGAGGTTGGGGTCAGAGAAATAGTGGGAAAGAGACAAACTGGGGATCAATGAGTCACACACAGGGGGTGAGAGATAGACATTTACACACAGTGACAGACACACACACACACACACAGACAGTCAGAAACACACAGAGTGTGAGACACACACACATAAAGTAAGAGAGAGAGAGAGAGAGTGCGGAGAGGGGGAGATTGTCACAGAGAGAGAGACAAAGAAACAGAGTGAACCAGAGAGAGACGTACATATTTATTTACATATAGATGCATAGAGAGGTACATACACACAGGCAGAGAGCGAGACACACACGCACACGCACACACACTCCTAGAGGGAAGGGGAAGGGAGAGGGGTCTGGTGCCTGATAGCCTTGGCGGGTGTCTGGCTCAGCCTGTGATGGGCCGGGGGTCTGGGCAGGGCAGAGGTACCAGGACGTGATACCACAGGGTCCAGACAGCAGGTAAGCCCCTACCCCTTCAACCACGTGCGGGCAGGGGATTTCCATTCAACAACAACCACAACAACAAGATTCCATTTATAGAGCGCCTTTCACGTCGGGAGGACGTCCCAAAGCGCTGGACAGTTGGGTCAGGACCCGAGCATTGGGGGGAAATGGTCAGGGTGAGGGGAGGGGAGGGAGGGAGCGAGGAGGGGGGAAATGGTCAGGGTGAGGGGAGGGAAGGGAGGGAGCGAGGAGGGGGGGAATGGTCAGGGTGAGGGGAGGGGAGGGAAGGGAGGGAGCGAGGAGGGGGTAGAGAGTCGAGAGGGGAGCTGAAGGCTCGGTCAAAGAGGGGCACATGTGGTGGGCAATTATTTTATCTTTGCGGTTGATATTGCAGCTTGTCACTTCCGCGCGACGTCTCAAAGCACTCGACAGGGTGTACCTGCAGCCGTGTCCCACAAACAGTCACGGAGTGAGCGAGCAGTTTGATTTATAATAATCATAATAATCCTTGCATTTGACATAGCGCTTTTCACGTCTTCTCGACGTCTCAAAGGGCTTCACAGGATAGACTGTAAAGTGAATTGACTGTATATTTGGGGGGAATTGTTGGCCAGGGACACCGAGAGAGAGAGAGAGAGAGAGAGAAAGATAGAGGGAAACTCCCTGCTCTTTTCGAATCGAGCCGTGGCATCTTTAATGTCCAACTGAACGGGCAGACGGGACCCTGGGTTAACAACAACAACAACAAGATTCCATTTATAGAGCGCCTTTCACGTCGGGAGGACGTCCCAAGGCGCTGTACAGTTGGGTCAGGACCCGAGCATTGGGGGGAAATGGTCAGGGTGAGGGGAGGGAAGGGAGGGGAGGGATGGAGGGGAGGGATGAAGGGGGGAGCGAGGAGGGGGAAATGGTCAGGGGGAGGGGAGGGAAGGGAGGGAGGGTGAGGGGAGGGAAGGGAACATCTCATCCCTCATCCAGGTGGGCTTTCCCTTCAACTGATGTCTCTTTGCTTTGTAATGAGGGTCTCTCCTCTCTGTAATGGGGGGGGGGGTCTGTCCTCTCTAATGGGGTAAACTTCCAAATGTATGCGGACGACACCTAAATCTACTTCTCCTCCGGCTGCGACCCCAGGTCCCCCAGGTCCATGGCTGTTCTGTCCTTTTTTGCTTGTCAGACATCAGGGCCTGGATGAGAGCCAACCTTCTGAGGCTGAATATTGACAAGACGGAAACCATCCTTCTTGGCTGCCGTCAGTGTCTTCTCTCCTGTGGCTCCGACCTCCTCAAGTTCCCCAGTTTATCCTTCAGACTCACTGAACTGGTGTATAAACTGGATGTGAGGTTCGACCCCCAGCTCTCCTTCCTATCCCAAATCCGATCCCCGACCAGGACCGATTTCCTCCACCTCCGTCAGATCGCCTGCCTCTGACCGTCCCTTACACTCACCGCAGCCAAAATACTCAGAATAGTATTAATACATTTGCATTTGACACAGCGCCTTATCTCGTCTTCGAGACGTCTCAAAGTGCTTCATGGGATACACTGTAAAGTGTAGTGACTGTATATTTTGTGGGCGAAACACGGCAGCCAATTGCATACAGCAGCGTCCCCACAAACAGTTGTGGATTTAAGTGACCAAATTATTATTAATATCATGAAGGGATTATTAACCCCGGAAATGCGATCCGCCAGTGTTCCTACTCACTGATCCACTCTCAGGACATCCCAGCCCAGCCCAGCCAGCCCAGCAAGGGTTAACAGTCGCAGTGTTGAGGCTGACTCACTCTGACGTGAGGGGAGGGGTGTGGAGGCTGTGAGGCGGGTGATTAAATGGGGAGAGGGAAGGGTTAATACATTGCAGGGATTCCTGCAGAGAAGGGAGTCCGGGACTGAGGTGTGAGTGACAGTGACTCGCATGTAGGACAGGACAGGACAGGGCAGGGGATGGCGAGTGTGCGTCAGAGGGGGTGTGAGGGGGAGTGAGGGGCTGTGAGGGGCAGTGAGGGGATGTGAGGGGTTGTGAGGGGGAGTGAGGGGCTGTGAGGGGGGAGTGAGAGGGGAGTGAGGGGTTGTGAGGGGGAGTGAGGGGCTGTGACGGGGAGTGAGAGGGAGTGAGGGGATGTGACGGGGAGTGAGAGGGAGTGAGGGGATGCGGGGGGGAGTGAGAGGGAGTGAGGGGATGCGGGGGGGAGTGAGAGGGAGTGAGGGGATGCGGGGGGAGTGAGAGGGAGTGAGGGGATGCGGGGGGGGGCACAGAGCAGCTGATGTGTGGAGCGCTGTGTGTGCTGAGCTGTGAGGGGCTGACATTAGTGACTGTGTGGGGGGGGTTTGCGCTTTGAGACACTCGTCCGCCTGAAGGTGCTCTATAAATGCAAGTGGTTGTGTATGTGATTGCGTGTGCATGAGGGTGTGCATGTGTGTGTGTATCAGTATATGTGTGCATGTGTATGCGTTATGTATGTCCGTGTGTGTCAGTGTGTCTGTGTGTGTCAGTGTGAATCAGTGTGTCCATGTGTGTCAGTGTGTGTCTGTGTGTGTCAGTGTGAATCAGTGTGCCTGTGTGTGTCAGTGTGTGTGTCAGTGTGTGTCCGTGTGTGTCCGTGTGTGTCAGTGTGTCTGTGTGTGTCAGTGTGTGTCCGTGTGTGTCAGTGTGAATCAGTGTGCCTGTGTGTGTCAGTGTGTGTCCGTGTGTGTCCGTGTGTGTCAGTGTGTCTGTGTGTGTCAGTGTGAATCAGTGTGCCTGTGTGTGTCAGTGTGTGTCCGTGTGTGTCAGTGTGTCTGTGTGTGTCAGTGTGATCAGTGTGTCCATGTGTGTGTGTGTCTGTGTGTGTCAGTGTGTCAGTGTGCCTGTGTGTGTCAGTGGTGTGTCAGTGTGTGTCGTGTGTGTCGTGTGTGTCAGTGTGTGTGTGTCAGTGTGTGTCCGTGTGTGTCAGTGTGAATCAGTGTGCCTGTGTGTGTCAGTGTGTGTCCGTGTGTGTCGTGTGTGTCAGTGTGTCTGTGTGTGTCAGTGTGATCGTGTGCCTGTGTGTGTCAGTGTGTGTCCGTGTGTGTCCGTGTGTGTCAGTGTGTCTGTGTGTGTCAGTGTGAATCAGTGTGCCTGTGTGTGTCAGTGTGTGTCCGTGTGTGTCTGTGTGTGTCTGTGTGTCAGTGTGTGTCCGTGTGTGTCAGTGTGTGTCTGTGTGTGTCAGTGTGTGTCTGTGTGTCAGTGTGTCTGTGTGTGTCAGTGTGTGTCTGTGTGTGTCTGTGTGTCAGTGTGTCTGTGTGTGTCAGTGTGTGAGTGTGCCTGTGTGTGTCAGTGTGTGTCAGTGTGTGTGTCTGTGTGTGTCTGTGTGTCAGTGTGTGTCAGTGTTTCTGTGTGTGTCAGTGTGAATTAGTGTGTCTGTGCGGGTCAGTGTGTGTCTGTGTGTCAGTGTGTGTCTGTGTGTCAGTATGTGTGTGTCAGTGTGTGTCTGTGTGTGTCAGTGTGAATTAGTGTGTCTGTGCGGGTCAGTGTGTGTCTGTGTGTCAGTGTGTGTCCGTGTGTGTCAGTGTGTGTCTGTGTGTCAGTGTGTGTCTGTGTGTCAGTGTGTGTCTGTGTGTCAGTGTGTGTCTGTGTGTCAGTGTGTCTGTGTGTGTCAGTGTGAATCAGTGTGCCTGTGTGTGTCCATGTGTGTCAGTGTGTGTGTCTGTGTGTCACTGTGTGTCAGTGTGTGTCTGTGTGTGTCAGTGTGTGTGTCAGTCTGTGTCAATGTGTGTGTGTGTGTGAGTGTGTGTGTGTGAGTGTGTGTGTGTGTGAGTGTGTGTGAGTGTGTGTGTGTGAGTGTGTGTGAGTGTGTGAGTGTGTGTGTGAGTGTGTGTGAGTGTGAGTGAGTGTGTGTGTCAGTGAGTGTGTGTGTGTGTGAGTGTGTGTGTGTGTGAGTGTGTGTGTGTGAGTGTGTGTGTGTGTGTGTGAGTGTGTGAGTGTGTGTGTGAATTAGTGTCGTGTGTGTAGTGTGTGTCGTGTGTGTGTCGTAGTGTGTGTGGTGTAGTGTCAGTGAGTGTGTGTGTCGTGTGTAGTGTGAGTGTGTGTGTGTGTGTGAGTGTGTGTGTGTGTGTGTGAGTGTGTGTGTGTGTGTGTGTGAGTGTGTGTGTGTGTGAGTGTGTGTGAGTGTGTGTGTGTGTGTGTGTGTGAGTGTGTGTGAGTGTCAGTGAGTGTGTAAGTGTCAGTGAGTGTGTGTGTGAGTGAGTGAGTGTGTGTGAGTGTGTGAGTGTGTGTGTGAGTGAGTGTGTGTGTGAGTGAGTGTGTGCGTGTGAGTATGTGTGTGTGTGTGTGTGAGTGTGTGTGAGTGTGTGTGAGTGTGTGTGTGTGTGAGTGTGTGAGTGTGTGTGTGTGAGTGTGTGAGTGTGTGAGTGTGTGTGTGAGTGTGAATGTGTGTGAGTGTGAGTGATGACCCCCTGAGTGAGTGACGGAGCCGTGTCCTGTCTGTGTCCCACAGGGCCCTCCTGTGTGGCTCCTGTTATCCGGAGTCCTCTCCGCACAGTGATTGGGATCTCTGGTTCCTGGAGGTTTGGGATGTGCCCTCCGCCCGACCGAGTGTGACGTGTGCCGCTCCCGGGAGGACCTGCTCCGGGGTTCGGGGGTCTCGCCCCCTCCCCCCTCCCGCGCCGAGGGCAGGATCGCGGGGGGAGGATGCCGGTGAGGCGCGGACACGTGGCTC
Organism: Callorhinchus milii; assembly: GCF_018977255.1. Taxonomy (NCBI): domain Eukaryota; kingdom Metazoa; phylum Chordata; class Chondrichthyes; order Chimaeriformes; family Callorhinchidae; genus Callorhinchus; species Callorhinchus milii. The sequence goes on along the minus strand of NW_024705732.1, from coordinate 10,600 downwards.
CACAGAACACCTTCCTGGACACCATCATCCGGAAGTTCGAGGGACAGAGTGAGTGGCGTCTCGGTGCCTCTTGCGCTGTGAGGCGGCGAGTGAGTGCGCTCCGAGACACCTCTGCCCAGCGCGAGGGGCACCAGAGCGGCGCAAGCCGGCGTTGGGCGTGTGTTGAGCGAGCGCGGGTTGAGCAGGAGCGTGCGTGTGTGTCCGAGTGCGCGTGCGAGCACATGGGTGTGAGTGTGAGCGAGCGTGTTGGTGAGCATGCGTGGGAGGGGGTGGGGGGGGCACCTGCGGGCGTGCACTGTGCACACGTGCGTAAGTTGCATGTGCAAGCGTGCGTGCGGTTATTCCGTGTGTGTTGTGTGTTTGTGTGCAGGTGATAGTCAGAGAGAGAGAGAGAGCTCACACGGACGTGTCACGGACAACGCTGTTGTTTGTTGTACTTGATTTTGTGTTGAAAATAAACCGCTTTGCTTTAAGTGAGTTTATGGTCCATAGACTCAAATGGAATTTTAAAGCGGAGGGACTGTGGGATGGAGTTCCAGAGGGTGGGGGCAGAGTGGCGGAAGGCCCACCCGCCAATAGTGGGGCGAGCGAGGCCGGGGGACGTGAAGCAGACTGGAGCCCACTGAGCGGAGGGAGGGGACAGGATGGGAGGGGGTTAGGAGGTCGGGGGGTGCGAGGCCATGGAGGGCTTTGAAGGTGAGGACCAGGATCTTGAACCGTATCCCCTGTGTGATGGGAAGCCAGTGGAGTCGGGCGAGGATGGGGTGAGGGGTACGGAGCCCGGGGGGGGGGGGGGGCGATAGGGTCACGGGGGGGGGCGAGGATGGGGGTGATAGGGTCACGGAGCCGGTGGGGGCGGGAGGGGGATGGGCACGGAGCCGGGGGGCGAGGATGGGGGTGATAGGGTCACGGAGCCCGGTGGGGGCGAGGATGGGGGGTAGGGCCGGAGGGGGGGGGGGATGGGGGTGATAGGGTCACGGAGCCCGGTGGGGGCGAGGATGGGGGTGATAGGGTCACGGAGCCGGTGGGGGAGAGGACACGGGCTGCAGAGTTCTGGATGATCTGCAGTCTGTGGAGGGGGGAGTTGGGGGCCGACAAGCAGTGAGTTGGTGCAGTCAAGCCTCGATGTAATGAAGGTGCGTGTGAGGGTCTCGGGGGCTGCGGTGTGAGACAGTGGCGGAGCCGGGGGATGCTGCGGAGGTGGGGAAGGCAGAGCGGGTCATGGTGGGGGATGAAGGAGAGGTTAACATATCGCGGGTTTACATTTAGGGGTGAAGGCACATTGCACTGTACAGACAGAGAGAGAGGGAGAGAGTCTGAGAGAGAGAAACACACACATATATGACTGTGTAAGAGAATAGACACGTACGTGCCTCGACACTGCTGCACTCTCTTCCCCCAGCGCTGACTGGAGCGTCAGCCTGGGCTCAAACCCACCACCTTCTGACCCAGGGCGCTGGCTCGTGCTCTCTCCCCCGAGTCAGCAGGTTGTGGGTTCGAGCCCCACGTCGGGGTCTCTGAGCTCACAGTCCAGGCTGAGGCTCCAGCCCAGCGCCGGGGGGGGGGAAAGAGAGAGACCATCGTCAGAGACGCCGTCCTTCAGATGAGACGTTAAACCTCACTCCCCGTCTGTGCTCTGTTCAGGGGCACGTTAAAAGAAGGGACTCTCTCTCTCTCCCTCTCTCTCCCCCGGTGTCCGGGCCGACAATCCCCGGATACAGTCACTCGCTCACCTCACGGCTGTTTGTGGGGACGTCGCTGGGTGTGAATAGGCCGCCCGCAAAACACACAGTCACTACACTTTACAGTGAACCCTGTGTTGTGATTTGAGACTTGGCTGTGTTAAGGAGATGCAGATTATATTTGTAAGGCGGTGGCTGTGTTATTGATGACTCTGTCTCGCTGTCTGACAGTGTTATTGATGCTGTAATGGAGTTTCAGTCTTCAATCCCATCCAGTAACTGAGCTGCCGCGGGAGAGAAATAGCCAATGTTTTCACAGCGTCACGTCACGGAGAACAACTCAACCCAATTACTGTAATTCCTGTCGGGTTTATCCTTCAATGACTTTAGTTTGTAAGCAAACACAGTGGCAATTTTGCACACAGCAATGTCCCGCACATTAACCCCATTATTTCACCGTGATCAGCCGGTGTCTGACACACACGGAAACCCGTCACCGTGACCGGCCGGTGTCTGACACACACGGAAACCCGTCACCGTGACCAGCCGGTGTCTGACACACACGGAAACCCGTCACCGTGACCAGCCGGTGTCTGACACACACGGAAAACCCCGTCACCGTGACCAGCCGGTGTCTGACACACACGGAAACCCGTCACCGTGACCGGCCGGTGTCTGACACACACGGAAACCCGTCACCATGACCGGTCGGGTGTCTGACACACACGGAAACCCGTCACCGTGACCGTCGGGTGTCTGACACACACGGAAACCCGTCACGGTGCTTAAGAGTCTCCAAGCCAGATTGAGAATGCCACATATGTGTGCCATGAGAATATCCCTATGTTTAGAATGTTCATTCTCTTCCGCTTCCAGGGAGTATTAGGTGTAAGTTGCCGAGAGCCGAGGCTTGGGGCGCCCCAGAGTGTGGGTGGAGTCTAACCAGCGAGAACCATATAGTGTGCCATTGGGAGCATTGCCTGCGAACCCCTTCAGTCAGGTTTCGGTGCTGCCCATAGCACAGAAACTGCCCTGGTCAAGGTCACCAATGACATCCTGACCATCTGTGACCAGGGCTCCCGCTGCCTCCTCGTCCTCCTCGACCTATCGGCAGCATTCGATACGGTCGACCACGCTATCCTACTCCACCGCTTGTCCTCCCACCTCAACCTTCAAGGCACTGTCCTTGAGTGGTTTAGGTCGTACCTTTCTCACCGACGAATGGCTTCTCCTCCACCCCCCGTACTGTCTCATGTGGTGTCCCTCAGGGCTCTGTCCTCGGTCCCCTCCTCTTCACCCTCTATATGCTCCCCCTGTGGTGACATCATCCGCAGACATGGGTTAACTCCACATGTATGCGGATGACATCCAACTCTACCTTTCCTCCTCTACTCTCAACTCCACGACCCCCGATGTCCTGACAGCTGTCTGTCCGACATCGAGTCCTGGACGAGAGACAACTTTCTTCAGCTCAACGTGTGAAAAACCGAGGCCCTCCTGATTGGCTCACGTCAGCGCCTCCGCACCTCAGGCGCTGACACCATCAGCGTCCAAGGCCGCACTCTCCACCTCTCAAAGCCATCAGGAACCTCGGGGTTCTGTTCGACCCTGAGCTGTCCTTTCTCCCTCACATCCGCACCACAACTGGCACCGCCTTCCATCAACTCCGGAACATCGCCAGACTACGGCATTACCTCACCCCTCACGCGGCTGAAACCCTGGTCTACGCCTTTGTCACCTCAAGGCTGGACTATGGGACCTCTCTCCTCGTCGGCCTTCCCGCCACCTCCCTCCACACTGCAGGTCATTCAGAACTCTGCAGCTCATGTACTGTCCCGCACCGGACACCGCGACCACACCACACCCACCCTCACCCTCGCCCTCACCCTCACCCTCGCCCTCACCCTCGCCCTCGCTCGCCTCCACTGCTCCCCATCCCCTAGAGGATTGATTTCAAGATCCTCATCCTCACCTACAAGGCCATTCACGGCCTCGCTCCCTCCTACCTCTCCAACCTACTATCCCCCTACCTACCTGCCCGTACCCTCCGTTCCTCTGGCTCCGGTCTGCTCCACATCCCCCGCCCCAACCGCCCTACCATCGGCGGCCTTCAGCCTCTCAGCCCCTAGGCTCTGGAACTCCATCCCCCAGTGCCTTCGCCGCTTCCTCCCTTTCCTCCTTCAAGGCCGGTCTCAAAACCTTTCTCTTTGACCGTGCCTTCAGTTCCCCTCTCGACTCTCTTCCCCCTCCTCGCTCCCTCCCTTCCCTCCCCTCACCCTGACCATTTCCCCCCTCCTCGCTTCCCTCCCTTCCCTCCCCTCCACCCTGACCATTTCCCCCCCCCCCTCCCTCCCTCCTTTCCCCTCCCTTCCCCTCACCCTGACATCCCCCTCGCTCCTTCCCTCCCCTCACCCTGACCATTTCCCCCTCCTCGCTCCTTCCCTCCCCTCACCCTGACCATTTCCCCCCTCCTCGCTCCTTCCCTCCCCTCACCCTGACCATTTCCCCCCTCCTCGCTCCTTCCCTCCCCTCACCCTGACCATTTCCCCCCTCCTCGCTCCTTCCCTCCCCTCACCCTGACCATTTCCCCCTCCTTGCTCCCTCCCTTCCCTCCCCTCACCCTGACCATTTCCCCCCTGCTCGGGTCATAACCCAACTGTGCAGCGCCTTGGGACGTCCTCCTGACGTGAAAGGCGCTTTATAAATGGAATCTTGTTGTTGTTGTTGTTGTTGCGAGCTTTCCCGCTGTTGTGTGGTGAGGAGCAATAGGGTGGGTATAGCTGATTAATATTCCAATTGATATTAATAAGAATTATCTTTGCATTTGATTGAGTGTTATATCGGCAAAACATCTCAAAAGTGTTCCAGGGGGAATCGCTGTAAAGTGTAGTGACTGTGTCGTTCTCGGTGAAGGTGGCAGCCATTTTGCTTACAGCGACGTCCAATAAACAGCCGTGAAGTGAGCGAGTGATTGTATCTGTGGGATTGTCGGTCAGGACACCGGGAGAGAGAGAGAGAGAGAGAAACTCCCTTCTCTTTTCCCGACAGTGTCGCGGGATCTTTAACTCCCGCCTGAACAGGCAGCTTAACATTTATTTATTTCTGAGGACAGCATCTGCGACTGCACTCTCCCCCCAGCACTACACTGGAGCTCAGAGCTCCCCACATGACACGGAAAGGGCTTTAACCCACAATGATAGACAGACAAAGAATGAGAGACAGAGAGTGAAATGAGAGAGAGAGAGACACAGACAGACAGACAGACAGACAGACAGCGAGAGTGAGAGAGAAACAGAGAGTGAGACAGAGAGAAGGAGACAGACAGCGAGACAGAGCAACAGCAAGAAATAGCAAGAGAATGAAAAGTGGGAGAGTTAGAGAGAGCGAGAGAGAGTGAGAGAGAGAAAGAGCGAGAGAGACGGAGAGCGGGAGAGAGATGGCGTTCTCTGAGCTGTGTAAAGGTTAATGAGTAGGTGTGTGGAATATTCAGTGTTGATGTCCTGTGACTGTGGAAGACGGGCTCCGGGCTGGGGGTTGGTGCGGGGGTTTGGGAGTCACAACGGAGAACGATGTAGGCTTGGAGGGATCTGTTTTGCTGCTGTGATGGTGTGGCTGTGACGGGAAGGGCAGTGCGGGCAGTGACGGTACGTAGTGTGTATAGAGGGCATCGTGACAGGAATTTTATTTTGCCCAGTGGGCATGTTTCTGCCACGCGCGGAAACCCATCACCGTGCCTCAAGGGTCTCCAGACCAAGCTGAGAATTCCTTGTATCCCACGGAAATCCCAGAGACAGATCGCTGGAATAGAATACGCTCTCTCTCTCTCTCTCCTTGCAGGGTTGTACCCCGCTTACCTAATTCCGGAGAGTATTAGGCGCAGGTTGGCAAGAGCCGAGGCTTGGGGACCCCACAGCGTGTGCGTTGGGATAACTGCTGGAGTCTAACCAACTAAACCCACATAATTCATGTTCTGGTTGATATTGATAAGAATGAACTTTGCCTTTGATAGAGAGTTATATTGTCAAAATGTCTCAAAATTATTTCACATGGAATCACTGCCAAGTACAGTCACTGTGTGTTTGTAGGGGAATGTAGCAGCCATTTTGCTTACAGCAATGTCAAACAGCCACGAAATAAGCGAATGATTTTATCTGGAGGATAGTCAGCCAGGATTACCAGGAGTTGAGTAGGAGGATTCCCAAGTCTTGCCGATGAACTGTCATCAGCAGTGCCCGGAATACCGTGGCCCCTCCTGGCTCAGGAACCGGACTAGAGACCGTCATGGAGGATGGGCTCGATTCTGTCGCCTTGAAGCCAGTTCAGCCCCGAGGAGACCCCACTTGGACCTAGAAATCACTTCACTTCTTGGCACCTCCCTACCCCTTTGACCTGCTTAGTCCCCACTTGTCCACCCATCACCTACCCTGGGCTGGCTCTGACCTCCTGCTTGTCCCTCATCACCTCCACTTCACCATTGACGGCCATCCCTTCATCCACTACGCCTCCAAAACTCTGGAACTCTCTCCCTCATTCCCTCCACCTTGCCTCCTCCTTCCTGCCTTCAGATCATGCCCGAAGACCTTCCTCTTTGACCATGCTTACGGTCACCTCCACCCCTCCCACCTGATTGGTGTCAGGCTCCGCCACTGTTAAGCGCTCCGAGATGCTACCCGACTGAAGGGCGCTGGGTCAAAGTTATTATTAATAATAATAATAATCCTTGCATTTGATACAGCACCTGATCACGTCGTCGAGACGTCTCAAAACGCTTCACAGAATATACTGTAAAGTGTAGCAACTGTGTATTTTGTGGGCGAAACGCGGAGGCCAATTGCACACAGCAGCGTCCCCACAAACAGTCGTGGATTGAGTGACCAAATTATTATTTTTTTTTCTTGAGGGATTATTATCAGGCGTGTGTGTGGAGTAAGGAAACTTGCCCAAGGTTTCACCCTGCCCGGGAATCAAACTCAGGTCCTCTCGCTTGCGAGGCTCTAACCACTGAGCTACAGGACTCCAAACAGTAAGCCCATTAATAATGGAGACCGCCCGCCCTGTCCTGCGTGTGCTGGGCTCGCTGCCAGGCCGTGTGTCCTGCGTCTGACGGAGAGAAGCCCAGATGCTGCCCTGAGCTGAGAGAAGCTTCAAAAGCTCTTTGATCACAGCTCCCGCCTGAGACGCTGAGGAGACCTGTCACATCTCAGGGGGAAGCCTTCAGGCCAACCTCCCACACAAGGTCCCTGTGACAGCTCTCTGTCACTCTCACTCCCTGGCCTCTCCCCTCCACCCCCTCACTCCCCCTCACACACACACTCACACTCTGTCATGTGAACACAGGAACATAGAAATCTACAGTGTAGGAGGAGGCCATTCAGCCCATCGAGTCCATACCGGCTCACAGAGTGCGGAGATTGCTCTATCCTCACACCCCTTCGAGCCCCTCTTATCTTTCAAGTCCCCGTATACTTCCTTCCGGAAGGCACTCTGTCTTCACCGCTTACTGGTCGGGTGCTCCACATCCCAACTACTCCGTGTGTGAAAAATCTCTCCTAAACTCTCCTTTTGCTCTTATGTCTATCTTATCCCTGTGGCCTCCAGTCACTGACTCCCCGACCAGTGGGAATAGCTTCTCCCCATTCACCCTCTCAACCCCTCATAATGGTGGCCTCCTCTATCAGGCCCCTTCTTCCTTCCCTGCTCCAGTGTAAATAACAGCAACAACTTGCCTTTATATAACGCCCTTCATGCCGGGTAGTGTTCTGGAGCGCTTAACAGTGGCGGAGTCTGACCCCGAGCCGGGGGGAGAGGGAGGATAGAGGTGACTGTAAGCACGATCAAAAATGAAGGTCTTTAGGCAGGATTTGATAATGGGGAGGAGGGGGCAAGACGGAGGGATTGGGGGAGAGAGTTCCAGAGCTTTGGGACTGAAAGCATGGCCGCCAATGGTGGGGTGGAGGGTACCGGTTGAGCAGAGGCGCTGGATGGTGGATTGGGGAGTAAGGAGGTCGGAGAGGGAGGGAGGAACCAGAGAGTGAATGGATTTGAACACGAGAGTGAAGTGGTGAAGTTGATTTGTTCGGTGATGGGAGCCAATGGAGCCTGGCCAGAATTGGTGAGATGTGGGTACTGAGTTTGGTCCGGGTCAATATGTGGGCAGCAGAGTTCTGAATGAACTGAATCTTGTGAATGGTGGAGCTAGGGAGACCGGCGAGAAGTGTGTGGGAGTAATCCAAACGGTAGGTGACAAACACATGCACGAGGGATTTGGCTGGATTTGGGGTAAGGATGGTTGGAGACGGGCAATGTGGCGGAGGGGGAAGAAAGTGGTCCTGGTCAGGGACCAGATGTGGGGGAGGAAGAACAGTTAGGGGTTGAACTGGACGCCTAGGTTGCGCACTGGTTTGGTGAGTGTGAGGGAAAGCCCAGGGAGGTTGAGGAGTTCAGATCCGCAGGAGTGAAGACGTTGACGGGAACCACGGAGTATGGCTTCCGTCTTGTCCATATTCATCTGCAGGAAGTTTACACTCATCCAGGCCTTGATGTCTGCCAGACAAGCTGATAGAACATTGGCGGACCTGGAGTTGGTATGGAAGAGGCAAAGTAAATTTGTGTGATATCCGCATACATGTGGAAGTTTACCCCGTGTCTGGGGATGACATCGCTCAGAGGGAACATATAGATGAGGAAAAGAAAAGGCCAAGGATGGAGCCCTGGGGTACCCCACAGGTGACCGGGTGGGTGCGGGAGGAGATACCATTTGCTGAAATGAAATGAAGGCGGTTGGTTAAGTAGACTCAAACCATGCAAGTGCCGATCCACTAAGATAGATGAGGGAGGAGAGCCGATGGAGGCGGTTGGTGTGGTCGACTATGTCGAACGTGGCAGAGAGATCCAGAAGGCAGAGGGAGCCCTGGTCACAGATAGAGAGAAGGTCGTTTGGGAGTTTGACAACCGCTGTCTCTGCTGTGGGCAGTGAGGGCGAAAACCCGACTGTAGGGGCTCGAGGAGGGAGCGGAGGGAGAGGTGTGACCCAAGTTGACCTGCAACAATGTGTTCCAGGACTTTGGCAAAGACTTTTATCATAATTAGAAAGTTATCATATAGACAGTGAAACTCCCCTAAGAGTTGTTTCAGGCAGAGACCATAACTTTTAATACAACTTATGCAAAGTCTAAGTAACAAGTAAACTTGTACAAATTGTATATAATAATAATAAAAAATAAAATAAAATAATAATAATAATAATAATCCTTGCAATCTTTGTAATTCCCCGCTCCCCCCCAGTCCTGGTCAGACTGCACTGACTCCTGTCCCAGAGAGGATCCACTTCAAGATCCTCGCCTCGTATTCAAGTCCCTGCACTCTTCTGCACCCCCCAACCTCTCTGACCTCCTCTCTCCTCAAAAAGCACCTGTTGCCTTCGTTCCTCCGGGTCTGGCCTCCTCCTCGTCCCCCGAGTCCTCCGCTCCACCCTCGGCGGCTGTGCCTTCAGCCACTATGCCCCGAGGCTCTGGAACTCCCTTCGCCTCGCTCCCTCCCTTCCTATTTTCAGGTCTCTGCTGAAGACCTTTCTTTTCGACCGAGCGTTTGGTCACCTTCCCCCTCCCCTCCCCCCCGACTCTCCCCACTCCCCCTCCCCTTCCCCTGGCTCCCCCCCTCCCCCTCCCCCTGGCTCCCCCCCCTCCCCCTGGCTCCCCCCCTCCCCCTGGCTCTCCCCTCCCCCTGGCTCCCCCCTCCCCCTGGCTCCCCCCCTACCCCTGGATCCCACCGAATCCCCCTCCCCCTGGCTGCCCCCCCTCCCCCCGGCTCGGCCCCGGGATCCGTTACTGTGAAGCGCTCTGAGACGCCGTCCGGCGTGGAGGTCGCTATATACATCCAAGTTGTTGTTGTTGTGTCCCACAAACAGTCATAGAGTGGAGCGACCAAATTGTTTTGGGGAATTGTTGGCCAACACAAAGGGCAAGTTCCCCCCTGTCCCCATTCCCACCATAGCTCTGTGATCTTTCGACCCGACCATTCCCTTTGATCAGCAAACACTTTGCTTATGGGTTCTCCCGCCCCCTCCCACCTGCCCCGCCGTTGCCATTTTGCCCCCTGCGCCTTTCTGAGCGCCATACCCGGAGTCCGCCTGCCTTGCTCGCTCGCTCGCTCGCTCCCCTCCCCTCGTTCAAGACACATGAGGAGCTAACTCTTTGACCGTGCTTTCGGTCATCATGTCCCTTCCCCACCCATTCCCCCGCACCTCCCTCACCTCCCACCCCCAGCTCAGGTGCCCCAGCTGACAGCGTCGAGTGCTTTAAGGCGTCCCTTCCCATATGAAACAGTAGCTGAATCAATATTATGTTATGTTACTGGAAGAGAGAGACACAAAAATATTGCTTCTGTGCCCCGCAGATATTTCTCAAATCTGGTCTGAGTCCCTCAGTAGCCAAAAGGTGGGTCAACGCTGAAAATGAACAGCATTATTTCTTTACCTTTATCCTCTCCGCTTTGAGTGTATAACCCAACAGCAATCAGCCTCCTGAGCAGCTTCTGTCATGTGCAACGTCACTTTCAATGACCCGTGTTCCTGAGTTCCCACCTACCCTCAGCTCCTGGCAAGACCTTACCTTTCCCCATATACTCCTTTCCCTCATTTTTTAAAGCAAAGTGAATCACTTCGCATTTCCCTTTTATTGAACCTCATCTGCCACTTGTCAGCCCTTTTCTCTGTTCTGTTTAAATCTTCTCGCAGTCTCTACCGTCCTCATTGCTATTCACTCTCCTTTGAGTTTCGTGTGGTCTGCAAACTTTGATACCTCCCCCCCGTGTGCAAGTCAAAGGCATCGATATAAATAAACAACACCTTTTGATCCTACTCCGAGGGCGAGAGATCGAGGAGATCAGTCGCAGGCCTTTTTATACTTTCCTTTTCAGAT
>NW_024705731.1:0-25825 GCF_018977255.1 Callorhinchus milii | reverse complement strand
AGGTCTAGAGGAAAATAGGGTCGGATTTACGGCAGGGCTTCCAGGACGCATTACGTCGTAAAAGCGGGGGCCGCTCCATATTTGTGACACAGGGCCACTATCAGGATGGGTAGGCGCTGTTATGCGCTCAGCAGTACATTGTGATGTGGATCAGCAGGGGCGCAATTATGCGTCGCGTAACGCTGCTATGTGGCAGCATCATGCGACACAGTAACTGCAATGGGAATGGATGCATGGTAGTCTAAATCACGGAAACTTGTTTTCGGCTACACCAAAATACCAATGCCCCATGTACGCTCGAGAAAGAGATTCTCACCACCTCATCAGCACCTCATTACGCGAGCCATGTCCGTGCTTCACGACAGGGATGGGCAGGCAACACATAGAGAACGAGTAGCACTTTCCACGCGCATTCACATTATCCTTGCGGTTTGCTCCCACCTTCATCCCCCCATTGGATACATTCTAGATACAGATGGCCCCCGGGCCCTGTGATGTATGTGTGTGTTGAACTTATTTCGAACCGTATGCTGCCAATCGCGATAATCGGGGTGCGGGGGAAGGACAACAAACTAAACACAAAAATAAGTTCGAAGAAATAATTTCCAATCAATGTGAGTCTTTGGGTCTCCATGTGAGTCCATGGATATCTGTATGAGTCTATAGATCTCTATGAGTCTTTTAGTGTCTGTGTGAGTATGTGGGTCTCTGTGTGAGTCTGCGGGCCTCTAAGTGTGTACAGCATGTGTGTAGATCCTCTTTTGCATCGTACGTCGCCAACCGTGCAAAAATCAGTTCTAAATAAATTAGCTTTCAATTTAGACGTGTTCTGCAACGAACAGAAAGTCCACAGCCAAATGATATTTTACTTGGCAGACTGAGCACAGCCTCCTTCACTGGACAGACTTCTTGCAGTTTGTAATTAGATCAGAACGAAACACAAAGCACGCTCCCAGAGTTGCACAGCGCTTGACCATGCAACAAGTTACAGCCACAAAGCGCTGCACAATGCAGTAGAGACTTCTATTCCTGTAATGACAGGGTTGGGCCGAACTTCATACCTCGCCCCCACCGAGTTCCCCCTCAGACCAGTGATTCATCTTCTGAACAGCAGCGCATCTGGGCGAGTGTGCAACTCATCTGAAAATGCGTCATTGCGAACTCTTCGTCATCAACGCATCATCAATGCACGCTGATTACCAGGGGCGCAGCTACCTCTTACAACGGGGGGTGGGCTATGCAAGATGCGACTCACTTTTACTGAAATAGCTACGGATATTTTAACACGTATACAATCATATGTAGGCTATAACTATATATAGTTGCACCGTGTATTGGGTTCAGCGGAACAGTCTCACAGTGACAGTATTAAAAGATGTCAAGGTACAATGCTCACAATTAAGTAGTCGTGCGTCTTGCTTTGATGTGCATGTCAGTTAGCAAAAAATCCTGGTGTTCAGTAACAAACACCAGCAGTAGCGCTACTAGATTTCACGCGAGGTTTTTTCGGAAGTATAATGTTTTCATTTGTGACAATGTTTTTACGCATTTATAGTAATTAAAAATATATATTTTGTTAAAATATTTTGTCTTTACATTTTGTTACTTGTTTATCTGTTGATTAGGGGCCCCCTTGTGGCCGACTGGGTCCCTATGCGTCACATAACGCTGCCACAACTCCCCAAACCATAGTTTCGCCCCTGGCCGCGACATTTGTGCAGAGCTGTTGTCTTTCGTGCAGCACCGGACAGAGCACCCTGCTGTGTGCGACGCGCAGTCATTAGGGGCAGTCGCGCTACATTACTGGCACTGCCCCATGCTGGTCCACAGCACAGCAGTCTGCCAATTCAAGTCCATTAAAAAAAATCAGTTCAGATATATGTATGTTGAACGTCTTTCAGATGGTACGTAGTCCGTCGTGCTAATCGGAGGTGTATATATGTTGACCTTCTTCGCACCGTAAGTACGCCAATTTTGCTCATCGGAGGTTCATGTATGTTGAAAGTCTCGCACGATACGTCGTCAACCGTGCTAATCGGAGGTGCGATATGTTTAGTCGTGGCACTGAAACAGTTTTAGAGATATATCATTGCGTAATATACTTTCCTGAGCAAAGTATTTATTTGTAACCCAAACAACTACGCAAATCCCCTTGAAGTCGCCTTTTTGGCAAAACAAACAGAGGAAACACTCAAAGCGCACGGCGACACATCGCATGCCACAATGAGGGACAACTCTCGTCGCCTTTCTCGCATTGCCTTTCTCGCATTGTAACTTGCAACTATGATTTGACAACGATAAAAATTGGCAAGTGTAATTGATCACTTTTTGTAAAGTTTTTTTTTATATTGCTGTATGTTTTGTTGTATATTATCAGCAGCGCGCACATCCTTTGGACGTAACCTCTCCTTCAGATACATTTCTGTGCTATGGTGGCCACAGATCCACCTTCCCTCAACCCTTCATGGCGCCTGCCTCCCCATCTGGCTCATTATGCACGTGGATAGTGAGTCTATTTAACTTAAACTATTTTTTATTTGACCAGGTAAGGCCCACTGAGCTGTATAGCTTTTTTATATGACTTGGCTATCACAAATGATAGTTCAGCGAAGTGGCTTATCATCACGTATGAATTTATATCAGTCAAATATTTTGAACGCGTGACGTTGATTTTAAATGTGGAGAGAAACAAACCAGAGGACCCAGAGAAAAATTCCACGCGACCATGGGAGAGAGACACGCAGACTCCAAATATACTATTTCTATCTTCTATTTTTATTTTACAAGGTAAGGCCCATTGAGCTATATTGCTTTTTTCAGAAGCGACGTGGCCACAAATAATAGCCCAATGAAATGGCTTATCACGTGACACATTTAAAGCAGCCAAATACTCTAAATGCATGTTTCTAAATGTGGAGGGAAAAATCGGAGGACCCGGAGAAAATTAATGCCACCACGGGGAGAGACATGCAAACTCCAAATATACAGCAGGTGGCAGGGTCGGGATCGAACACACGACCTCCTGTATACCAGGCGAGGTAGTTAACATCTCCTAGCCATCGTGACGCCCACTGAGTCAGAGGATGGCGCAAGATATTGCAGACAGCCGAGCAAGCCACTCCAATCCCAGGTAAACAAAACTAAACACCCTGTACAGTATAATACAAAATACATTATTACAACCAGCTGCGTTAAATCAGGAAGCAATCCCAAGCAAGCAGCTGTCATTTGATTTTGGTTTATTTCACGAAATTAACAATGTTTCACCATTCTTCTTATTTCGTATGGGGCTGATGGTGTAGATACAGAGCAACAACTGCAATGTCACATTCAGGTGATCAAGCCCAGACAACCGCGTCAGGAGCAGCAGAGTGCATCGTCGCTGTGATGTCTCCTTCGTATGTGTGGATCGGGTGATTGCGCGTTATATGTTGCATGGTCTATTCTGGATAACCACAGTCGCACACGACTGCTGGAGAGTTAATTTTACATTTGTTGCACCATTAACACGGGTGAATGTGTCTATATTTAAGGATGTTGTTTCCCGAACAAAGACAAAGATCCGTTGTGTAGCCTTACCAGACTGTTTGGGCAAGTGCTGTTAGCGAGCACCTATGAAGGCCGGCACGGCACACGAGGGGGTGGGTGGCCACTACCACGCCTGGCCGCCTTTGTCTCCCCATTGGCGATGTTTACACACCGTATCATGTACTCATTTGCGGCTGAGTCGACCTCGAGGAGGCACAGGACTGGTTGAGATAATTGTCACCGGTATTGGCCGTGATTGGGAATCGAACCCGGGTGCCGGGTTCGTAGCGCCGCACGCTAACCACGGCACTACCGCTCCCCATGTTGTTTCCCACACACACACACGGGGTATTGCCTTCACGAAGATGGTCTCATGATTTGTGAAGGCGCTATGTGACCACCAGACCAGAGAAATACATCGCAGACCCTCTGCGAGCCGAGTTGAACGGAGGTAACACGTGACCGCGTATTCTCTGCGCTGTCGATTGAGTAGGCATACGCAATTGATAATCAACTAAATTTAATCGACGAATATTTTTACAAATGTATTTTGTATTATTTCATATGCTTATACCTGTTGATTGAATGTGTCCTCGATTATGAAACGTATCATTTTATTTGTTATATTAATGCGTGCAACAAACGTAATAGTTTAATTCCTACAAATTATTTCACATGTTGTCGACAATTAAGGAGGTATTACATAAGTTATGTATAATGTCGATAATTGGCGATATGTTAAATTGAGAGTATTTGGCTGCTATACATTTCCACATGATAAGCCATTTCGTTGAGCTATCATTCGTGGCCAGATCGCTTCTGAAAGTGAGCTACATTGCTCAGTGGTGTCTTACCTGGTAAAAGAAAAGAGTTTAGTTTTTAGTGTTTTCATACATTGTATTTAGCTCCGACATCAAGACTCGTTCTAAAATAATTATTACATTTCAACCCGAATAATTTCCTTCACATCTGAGTTGCGGATGAATGTTTACCCAAAAATAGTCCCAATAAAAGGCATCGCCCGCAGATTAGTTCCATAGCCTTTCCGTCACCTATATAATGCTATTGATATACAATGTGTTTTTTAATGCTATATTTAATTAACAACACACGAATGACATGTGATTAGTAAACAATGATTACCAATATGGCCACATGACTAAAGTACAGAACTATAGCCTTATGTTCATAGACCTTAGTAATGCACCAAACATTATATTTGTTCTCAAATTCAGGGAAACACTGGCTATTCTAATTCGGCCTAAATAGATGCATTGAAAAAAAATAACTCGTTTATTTAAATTATTAACACAATTGCATCCTTCACAGCTACTAATCGCAATCCCTGACAAAACCAGAACATAGCACGTGTATTTACATCATGGGAACTTTCATGCCAGTTTCAAAATATAAGAATTGATTTTACCCTTTCTAGCAATAAAACTGGTGTTAAAATGTTAAAACACCAAACAGAAACTTTTTTCAAGGAATCATGTCTGCATTAACCACACATACTTGTGGTGAACATGCAAACAAAAATATACTCTGGTAGTATATGCGTTGTTTTTGAAACTGATTGGTTCACACCAGAGACAGCTTTCTTTAGAGCCCAGTCTCAAACAGTGTTAGACGCCAAAAGACGAACAGCATAAAGACAATGCCACTGTCAGGACATTTTTAGATCGGAGTGAGCACACACACAGTTGAGTTAGGCAAGATAGGCCAATTGAGAGAGAGTGAGTCGCGTGGGAGAGGACAGAGAGTTATTAGATAAAGGGAAGTTAATTAGGTCGGGTGGTGATAGCTGAAAGTGGGTGATGTGAGAGGGAGGGAATTGAGAGCAGATGAGGGAGAGGGAAGCGGAAAGCACAGGGGAGGCACGGCTGTGGACTCATGGTTGGCACTTGGTTAGTACTATATAGCAAATGAAACAGAGAATTATAAATCGGCACGATATATAGAAAAATAGATACAAATGTTTGCAAGCATGACTTATTTTCCCGCGATTCGCTACCCTGATCAGAAAATCTTGTGGGGTGGTGGTGTGTCAAAATCAGTTCTCGTGATGTCTCAAACGGTTGAAATTGAATGTCAGTTCACATTTATATTTAGAATTTTTTTTATGAAAGGGTAAAACCTATGCTTATAGAATAATTAGGTATTTGATATTTTGGGCGCATCGTATCGAGTTTCTACTTTGGTGCACATCCAACGAAATTTCGATGCTTGTTTTTTTTAAATGGACTCAACTTATACTTTAACATTTTCACTAAACTCTGCCGAATCTCAGCCGTACGAAGGCCGTAAATAATTGGATTGAGCGCGGGAGGGAAAATGTAGTAGAGTGAGCTGAGGGTTGAACGGATCGTGATGGGGATGACTGTAGAGCTCGGAATGCGATGATGTAAGACCATGAAAGGAAGAAGACATAGAAGGTAATGAGGACAAGGAAGTGAGTAACGCACGTGCTGACTGCTTTACGCTGACTTTTGCGCTGGTTGGACTTGTGGCAGTCGTAGAGAATGCGGACGTAGGAAAACACAATTATCCCCAGTGAGACAAAAACTGTTACAGCTGTAATAACGTACCCATATATTATGTTAATGGTTACATCTTCACAGCTCATTTTTGTCAATGACATAAAATCACAACTTGGCATCCATACAATTCTTGGCTTGCTGCATAGCTGAATAAGGCTTGCCAATACCATTTCTCCTGATAACATTAAGGATGAAATCACAACTAATACGAAGCTTATTTTAACAGCGAGTACAGACGTGAGGATGGAACTATAGTGGAGCGGTTTACATATAGCCACGTACCGATCCGCTGCCATTGCAGCCAATATAAAGCATTCGAATAGACTCGTGGTGTGGATGAAGCTCATTTGTATGACACAACCGGGAAAGGAAATGATATTGGTGGACACGAGATCATACATGATTCTTGGCAGCGTGTTGGTGCTCACAACAATTCCATTCATGAAAAGTGCACACATGAAGATGTACATGGGCTTGTGTAGCTCTTCCTCTCGCAAGGTGGCCAGAACCAGCAATGTGTTTGCGATAAGAGTGAGGGCGTACATCACAAATATAAATGTGAACACGAGAGGCCTCGTGCTCTCCGGCTCGCGCAGGAGACCCGTCATGAAGATCATCCCTGGAGGAGTCATCTGCATGGCCTCTGTTACGTTCAGCTCCATCAGCCCAGGACACCTGTACGTACATATGAACAGAGAACTTTGTAAGTGTACCATACTGCTGTGTAAACAAAGGCACCACGGTGGCGAGATGTTAACTACCTCGCTGGGTATACAAGATGTTGTCGGTTCGGTCCTGACCCTGACGCCTGTATATTTTAAGTTTGCGTATCTCTCTCCCTATGATCTCGTGGATTTTCCTCCGGGTCCTCCGGTTTTCTCCTCCACATTTAGAATCAACATGCGGTTAGAGTATATGGCTGCTTTAAATTTTCACGTGATGATAAGCTACTTCGTTGAGCTATCATTTGTGGCCAGGTCGCTTCTCAAAAAAGTTTGATATCTCAGTTGGCCTTATCCTGGTAAAATATAAAACGAATAGTTTATGGTTAGTTTTTTAATTACACAAGCCCTAACCTAGAATAGAAAATAATCTCATCTAGCAATGGATGATAGCCCCTGAGAGGACTCCACTTTGGACATGGAGCAATGAAATCAGCTTTTATGGATTTTTGCATCAGAATAATATTTTGGCGATGGATTACAGAGGCATTAATTCAGCAATCGGTAGATCCAGGTTGATGATAATGATGATGATGTTTAGCAAGCCTGACTCTGCTGATGAGAAAGTGAATGGCAAAGTCGATCCAGCCTTTTCTTAAACTAAGCTTTTTTCTTTTTTACCAGGTAAGGCCCACTGAGCTATAAAATTATTTTTCAGAAGCGACCTGGCCACAAATAATAACTAAACGAAGTGGCTTATCCATGTAGAAATGCATAGTAGTGAAATAATGTAAACGCATGTTGTTGATTTTAAATGTGGAGGGAAAAAAATCCACGCCACCACGTGGAGAGAGACATGCAAACTACAGATATATACAGCAGGCGTCAGGGTTGGGCTTGCATTGAACCAACGCTGATGAAGAATATTTACTCCGAAAGAAAAATGTAGGTGATTTAAAATATTTACTTTTATTTTTTATCTATGGAGGGAGGTGTATTTTATTCGGTCCACTTTTAATAGCAGTGCTATGTATGTGAAGTACCGGTGAGGACGCTTGACGCCGAGGTTGAGGCACACGTATATTTATTTCACAATACGACAGTGGGCATATACACACTCGAGGGGGTATCGGCCCCCTCACCCGTATAACTCGGGATACACCCCTAGCTAACTCTGTCCTAGCCCCGAATCCTCCACTAATGGGCTAGGGGAGGCTAACTGGCCCGACACTGGTAAGTCGGGCCCGGTACCCGGAGTTCCAGACCAGCTCTTACAAGAGCACCGGCTCTGGCTTTCGGGACCACGCCGCTGGCTCAGTCCTGTCCGGCCCTGAAAAGGACATCGAACCAGGGGAGTCCAGGGCTCTATCTAAGACGTCTTCAGTCTTCTTCCTTAGCTTAAACATAACTGACTCGAGCCCTTTGAACATCCCCTTTTATACCCAACCCCTCCCTGAGGGGTGGGGCCCCGGGGGATCATAACGTTCGAACCAGCCCCCCCAAGGGTGTCTGGCTCGGACGTCGTAGAGGGCACCTCCTCGTGCACTTACGTAGCCCCGCCCACTGTGTTTGTTTTCCATAGGCTGCCATGCATAACGGGCCCTCTCTTTAACACCCCTACATCACCCCCCCCCCGCATAGCTTGCAGCCGTCCCGGCTGCCAACATACAAAATGACAATAAAAGTGCATTTACACCTTGACCGCGCGTGTGCCTCACTATTTTTCAACAATAACAAGAACAGCAACAAGAACACAACAAAATGCAACAGCAAGAAGAGAAAACAACCCGACGCACCCCCCCTTGAATAAATACGAATTCCGTAAAAAAACAACCTATATACAATTTGCAGGGAACCCACCATACACACAACACCAGGTGAACCCAACGTATGTACATTTCAATGGGCAGGGAACACACCACCCACACAACACACGATGAACACAACCTATGTACACATCTTCCGGCCTCATAACAGTCTGCGCATTTTTGCGCGCGTCCTTGCAGCGGGCCCCTCACACGGGGTAACCCCGGGTGGCGGACCGTCAGGTGGCAATTGTCCGTCCCGGAGTGAGTCCTCATCCGATGCCGCGCGACCGTCGGTATCCCCAGGAGGGGTGGTCGGGCGTGAGCCCGTCAGTCCTGATGCACCTGGAGGTGGCACGGCCGGCAAGGCATTAGGTGAGAACGACGGAGACGGACCCAGTGAGTCGGTCGACCCCCCACACGTTTGGCCACGCATGTGTGAAGTGGGTTTGTGTACCGCAACGAAGGGTTTTAACCTAGAGGGGTGCACGAACCATCGCCGCTTCCCCCATTTAATGCGCACGCACTGTGGTCGCAAAACTTCGACCACCTCCACAGGGCCCCGCCACGGCCGCGCCAGCTTAGAGGAGGTAGCCAGGGCACTTGGGGACAGTGCAACCATGCCTTGTCCCCCGGCTTCCACTGTATCATGTGCGCCCGACCCAGCCTGAGGCGCTCATTCGCCTTTTGACGGAGGTCCGAGTTTAGCATTGCAGCATCCCGCGCCTCTGTTAATTTGGCCAGATTAAATTTGACGTGGTCAGCCAATTTAGTTTTCCCTTGCGGCTCGGGGATCTGCAGCTGGGAGCGAACAGGCGGGTCGGGTTCGCGACCGTACATGAGGTAAAAGGGGGAAAATCCCGTAGCTGCATGGGGTGCCATCCGGTATGCCGCCAAGACCCCTTGAATATGCAGGTCCCAGTCAGTCTGTGAGTCCGAGACCTGCTGTGACATCATTGACGTAATGGTGCGATGCAGGCGCTCGACCATCCCGTCAGTTTGCGGGTGATACGGGGAGGTACGAATTTTCTTCGTGCCTAAGAGGTCACAGACTTGTTTGAGTAATTTACCGGAAAAATTTCTGCCCTGGTCGGTCAGCAGCCGCTCCGGAGCACCTTTGTCCAGGACGTATCCCTGAACAAAGGCCTCCACGATGGCTGCTGCCGACTGGTTGGCAAGGGGCCAGGCCATAGGCCAGCGTGTAAAATACTCGACACCAGTCAACAAATACCTATTGCCCCTGGGGGTGGCGGGAAATGGGCCCAAAATGTCCAGCGCGACAAGCTCATTTATTCTGGACACTTTGATCGATTGCAAGGGCGGGTTAGACTCCCGCGCCGGCGGTTTCCGTTGCGCACACCGAGGGCATGATCCCAATAGATCCCCAACATCCCTCGTCATGCCAGGCCAAAAAAAATCAAGTTGTAGCAGTGCAAGAGTCTTTTGGGTCCCCAGGTGTAATAGGCGCTCATGCGCGGCCCACACCACCTTGCCTCGCAACTCAGAAGGGACCACCAGCCGATGTCGCTGGGATTTGCCGTCCCAATGCATCAGCAGACCTTGCACCATTTCCCATGCATCCGAATCACCCTTCACCCGCCCAGCACCCCCGACGCGACGACGCCACCCGAGGAGGGAGGTATCCTCCATTTGGAGGCGCCCCCATTCAGTGACGGGCAACCCCAACAGGGAATCTCTTCCCTGTTGTTCGATCGAATTAGTAATTAATGTTTCGTCGTCGTCGGTGGCTGCCAAGACCGGAACCGATGCGTCCCCTGAAGGCCTGCAACGTCCCGACCCCAGGAGGCATGCACATTCGGGGTGGTTGGCATGCGCGACAGAGCGTCCGCATTCGTATGGCGAACGCCCTTACGGTAGGTGGTTTCAAAATCAAAGTCCTGGAGAACCTCCAACCATCGAGACAACTGTCCCGATGGTTGTTGAACTCGCAGGGCATACTGTAGTGCCGCATGATCTGTGCGGACGGTGAAATGCCGACCGTACAGATATGGGCGATACTGTTGGATGAAATAGACAATTGCCAACAGTTCCCTACGGGTGACACAATATCTTTGCTCCGCAGGAGACAACACCCGACTACCGTACGCGACCACCCGTTCCACGCCATCAACCACCTGGGAAAGCACACCCCCAATACCCGTGTTGCTCGCATCGGTGTCGAGCAAAAAGGGCTTAGAAAAATCGGGTAAACCAAGGGAGGGGCTTTTACCAGGGCGTCCCGAAGGGAGCAGAAAGCAGCCTCCTCCTCTTGACCCCAGTGGAACCGAACCCCTTTAGATGTTAAAGCGTGCAGGGGTTTGCAATTGTCGCAAAATCAGCGACGAACCGTCGGTAATACGACGCGAACCCAATGAAACTCCTGACCTCTCCCACCGAGGTGGGAGTCGGCCAGGAGCTGACACACTGCGTTTTGGCGGGATCGGTAGCAATACCTGAGCGTCCCACGATGTGCCCCAAATAACGCACCGAATCGCGCAACAAATGGCATTTTTGGGGCTTGAATTTCAAATTAGCAGCCCGCATCTTTAGGAAAACCGCCCGCAACCTCTGGAGATGTTCGTCAAAAGTTTTACCAAAGACGATAACGTCATCCAAATAAATGAGGCACGACTCCCATTGCAATCCAGCCAAAACCAATTCCATCAAACGCTGGAAAGTTGCCGGCGCTGAGTGTAAGCCCATCGGCAACCGGTTGAATTGGAACAGGCCGTGCGGTGTACGGAAAGCAGTTTTAGGCTTTGAATCATCGTCCAGAGGAAGCTGCCAGAATCCCGAAAGTAAATCGAGTGTGGAAAAGAATCGCGCTCCCGCCAAGGCGTCCAGCGATTCATCCATCCGAGGGAGCGGGTATGCGTCGGCAACCGAAATTTTGTTAAGGCGCCGGAAATCAACGCAAAACCGCAACGAACCGTCCTGCTTTTTAACCAGGACGATCGGCGCTCCCCAAGGGCTGGTGGAAGGAGAAATGATGTCGGCGGCCAACATGTCATCAACAGCCGATTTGACATGGTCCTTTTCGGCGGGACTCAACCGAAACGGATTTTGGCGAATTGGCGCGCTGTCACCCGTGTCAATATGGTGACGCAGCAGGTGAGTACAACCCAAATCGTATTTATTCCGACTAAAAACGTCGGAAAATTCCCGCAGTAGTGTTTTAAGTTGTTGACGCTCTGAATCTGACAGGTCCGTCGATCCCGCACAAAGCGCCTCGAGCCACCCTTCATCGCTGTCCGAATGCGGTCGCGGCGCAGGGACAACGCTGACGTGATTTGCGACGGGTTCCTCACATGGCACCGGCGTTGCGTGAGCAAGCACGGTCCCCTGTGGGACCACCACCGTCTGCGAGCCCACATTGAGGACCGCGATGAAGGGTTCACCGTCCCCTCTTACTATGGTCTGGGCCGGAAGTAAATGAGGTCCACTAACCCCGGCCCTAGACGGCCCCAGCAGAACCCCTTGGGCCCCAATACCCTTAGCGAAGGGCCGCCGAAGTTTCAAGGGAATCAACATTTGCGCCCCCGGAGGGACGCGCACCGTTCTCTCTACGAATGCCGGCACCGTCGCGAACGCCGTCCGAGTCGTAACGGCGATGGCAGAAACGCCATGCGTCTGCCCGACGGGAGCTCAATACATCCCTGGTCGATTAATATCCTAATCGGCATTTTGGCCAGGAAGTCCGTCCCCAGCAGGCACGGAACCGCCAGCGAGGAGGAAACAAAAATCGGCCCAGACAATTTAATTTCCCCAATACAAATTTGGGCACGAATTTGTCCGATGATGCCAAGTGAGCCCCCGTTAGCCGCATAGAATGGTACGTTAACAGGCATCAAAGGACGGCTCCGGACAGGGAGAATATTGTAAATTAACTCCGAAATAATGGTCGCCGATGCTCCCGTATCGACCAGGATGCGCACTTCAACCCCGTCGATGTGCCCCACAACGGCCGACGACCCCGACGATGCGGCTACCACACGATCGGCCAGCACGGACCACTGGCCGGGTTCGATATGAGTACCCGGAGTGGTGCGTGATGGTGCGATGGTGCGCGATATCGGCCCCCCTCTCGTTGCGGTGTTTGAGTGCGTGACGGGCGTGTGTGTGGGCCAAACGTGTGGGGTGCCGCGACTCGCCGGGTTATGATGGTGGAGCTTGTGATGAGGCCCGTCGTCCCGTTGAGGTGTCGTCCCGCGCTGACGAGGAGAGCGGCACCCCGAGGCGACGTGGCCCCGGACGCCGCAGTTAAAACACCGCGGGAGCGCCGTCGGAGGTGACGGATGGTCGGAACGGCCCGACCCGTCCCGGCCCGACCGTGCTCCCGTCGCCTGTTGCCGTCGGTGGTCGACGGCGTAGAGCTCCTCCGTCGGAAGGGTGGCTGCAGCCACCGCACGCCCCGCCGATGCCCTGCTGGCTTTCCGCCGGAGCGACAGGAGGTTGGCGTGGAGGAGCCGCGCCGCCTGGAGCGATGTCATCTCCGCGTCCTCCTGCGCGACCACAGCGATGTCAAGGTCGTCTGCCAGGAGGAGGATTTTCTCCGTGACCATAGCGTCCACGCCGTCGTCGTCCATACGAGGGAAGGCCGACTTAGCCATCGCCAGGAGGCTCGTCCGGTATGCTAGGGGCGACTCCTTCTCACCCCGCTTGCGGTCGTAAAATTGCTGTCGGCATTCAGCCGATGGTCCATAGACCCCGCCCAGCAGCTGTAGTGCCATCGGTAACGTAGACCGCTTCTCTCTCGGCGCCGATGTGAGGGCGGCGAGCGCGTCGCCGTCGAGGAGCGCCGGCAGCGCGCAGAGAGCCTCCTCATCGGACCATTTCGCCATCTCCTGATGGGCGAGGAAACGTCGGCGAAAACCGGCCCAGTCTCCCTCCGCGCCGATGAACTCCTTCAGCGGGGGCAGTCTCTGATGAAGCGCAGCGGTTGTTGTAGACTCCCGCAGGCTGATGTCACCACCACTCGGCTGTGCGTCGGTGCGAACGGCCGATGGGATCGCCTGTCGCGGTTGTGATGACGCACCCTCCGGCGGTGATGACGCTGCAGCTTCAGCGACGGCGATGTCGGAGCGGATGTCCAGGCTGGCCACGCCCTGAACAGCTGTAGCGTCGATGGCGGGAATTTCAAATTCGGACTGCTCCGAAATGGCGGGAAGGCGCCCTGGTCGTTGGCTCGCCTCGCCCCGTGTTGGATCACCGGCCCCTAATCGCGTGATGGTCTCCAGCGTGGCGGCAGCGGCATACAGCAGCTCCGCCAGCCTCCCGTGAGCCAGCCGTAACGCGTCTGGCTGCGGCCCCTCTTCATTTCGATGCCCCGGTAAGGAGGCGTCAGGCCCCGGCTGCACCATGTCTTGTGGAGCCGTCTCGGGCTCGACGATCTCGGCAGTGTCTTCCTCCTGCGGTACTTTGGCCCGCGCTGTTTTCCGCGTGTCCATGTTCGAATTACTTCTGACACCAGTTGAAGTACCGGTGAGACGCTTGACGCCGAGGTTGAGGCACACGTATATTTATTTCACAATACGACAGTGGGCATATACACACTCGAGGGGGTATCGGCCCCCTCACCCGTATAACTCGGGATACACCCCTAGCTAACTCTGTCCTAGCCCCGAATCCTCCACTAATGGGCTAGGGGAGGCTAACTGGCCCGACACTGGTAAGTCGGGCCCGGTACCCGGAGTTCCAGACCAGCTCTTACAAGAGCACCGGCTCTGGCTTTCGGGACCACGCCGCTGGCTCAGTCCTGTCCGGCCCTGAAAAGGACATCGAACTAGGGGAGTCCAGGGCTCTATCTAAGACGTCTTCAGTCTTCTTCCCTTAGCTTAAACATAACTGACTCGAGCCCTTTGAACATCCCCTTTTATACCCAACCCCTCCCTGAGGGGTGGGGCCCCGGGGGATCATAACGTTCGAACCAGCCCCCCCCAGGGTGTCTGGCTCGGACGTCGTAGAGGGCACCTCCTCGTGCACTTACGTAGCCCCGCCCACTGTGTTTGTTTTCCATAGGCTGCCATGCATAACGGGCCCTCTCTTTAACACCCCTACATATGTAATATACAATCTCAGAGTTGATCAAATGCGACGATCAAGGGCGTCAATTGGGTGAGTTTGATCAGAGGCTTTAATCAAAGGCGTCATCCCATCACGGAACACCACCTCCCTGCGTTTATTACAGCAACAGAAGCAACTACAGCAGCAACAACAGCAGCGACAACAACAGCAGCAACATCACATTTCGAGGGCGACGCAGCTACTTCCGATTCTGCTGCCCAGCTGTTTGTAGCCAGGACCTGCTCTCGCAGGACCCCACACGTCTTTGGAAATGTTTGTGATGATCATGGCTGAGCTGAGAATTAAGTCACTCAAGATCAATTCTAGATTTGAAACTTTCGTGACTGCAAGGATTCATATTCTTAGGTTTTTTCGTCGTGATTTTTTTTATTTCACTTTTATTAATTTTAATTTTTACCTACGTGACTTTACCGAAAAAACCCTAAGAATACACTCAAGATTACTTTGTTTAACCATAACTTTAGGTAGGTTAGTGTCATCGGGGCTCTGTGAATACTACTCATGAATGAAATCACACTCCTGTATGACCGACATTGTACTAATTTTGGTTGATCGAGTGGAACAAGGCACGTGCCATGTCCAGACGAATTCAATTGTCCTTAAAAATGATGCTAAAATAAATGCTAACTATGGAATAAACGTGCACCTCTTAACCCCTCCCTCGCATTTACGACTAACAATTTGCATTTGCACATAACATACATTCATGCACAGTAATTTGCTAATACGACCATATTGTTATTCTAAAATTTGAATGCGATTCTTACCCTCTACCCCCCACAGTTCACATAGCCGACCCCCGAATCGATTTAACAGATAATTTACATACATATGTGTAGACTGCGATTGTAATACTTCTAATGAGATTTAAATACCGTACCTCCGTTTATGGTGGTATATATTATAAAACCAGTTCATAGTTTATAGTCGTTTAATGTTTAGTGTTATTGTTTATAGTGTTATCAGTTTACGTGTTTTTAAGTACAGGTGATTCCCGGTATTCTTCGCTATTCTGGACCTGAACGTTGCGAAACGATTCATAACGAGGACCTTTCCCCACCAGAGCGCAAGCCGCTAATGAAAAGAACACGGTCCGGCGGGAACACGTGCTTCCATGGGCAGTGGGGGACAGAGAGTTCGAGAAGGGAAGGCGGGACCAAGTGTGGGCGGAGGTTTACACAACACGGTCCTTAAATATATTGCTAAAATAACGTCTACACCCGATTCAACATGCAGCTCCACCTCGGCCATAAGCAACCCACAGCACGCCCAGAGGCAGGAAACCACGAGGGAGACGGCCTCAACTTGAAGAGAAAGTTGACAAACTCACGGATGCCATCACCCAACGCCAGTCGGATGAGACGCTGCGTCCCGCGGCACCAACCAGGCGAGTAAATGAAGAGCAGAGCCCGAATCGAGGCCGCCACCCAAACATCAGCAGCAGTCGATAGCGTGATTCTAATAGGACCACGTTGTTATTATAATAATTTTAATGCGATCAAAACCGCGCACCTCCCATTTAGCATTTACGACTCGTGATATGGATCTACATATAACGTACATTCTAGCTCAGTGTTATTCTAATACGACCATAGTGTAATTCTAAACATTTTAATCCGATCCTAATCCTGCACCCCCCAGTTCGCATATACGACCTCCTGTTCGCATATCCAAAGGCCATTGATGCATATTACATACATACGAGCACATTTCGCTTGCACGTACACTATTATACATACATATGCGCAAAGTGTGATTCTAATACGATCACATTGCGATTATAATACTTCTAATGATATTCAAATATTGATTGAAGCTTTCGTGACTGCAGGAATTAATACTCGTTGGTTCTTTCGGTAAAGTCACGTAGGTAGAAATGAAACAAAATAAATCACGACGTTTCGGACGAAACACAAGCGCCCGTCTTCAGGTGAGAATCGCGATATCCGCGATGTCTGCTGCGAGCAGCACGATGTCTGCTGCAGACATCGTTTCGGGCGCTTGTGTTGCGTCCGAAACGTCGTTATTTATTTTGTTTTATTTATACCTACGTGACTTTACAGAAAGAACCAAAGAGTATAAATATTCCAATACTGTCCCTCCGTTTACGGTCTTATAAATTATATAAAAAAAACTATTTATATTCGTTATGTTGAATGTTATCTTAAAAGCGTTACAGTTTACATGTTTTAGAGTACAAGTGAACACCAGTATACTTCGGAATTAGCGAAAGGAACGTTGCTAAACTATTTATAACGGGGACCTTTCCCCTCTACATTGATGACGCGTTCGTTGGATATATGGCCTTGACTTCAACATAGACGCACAGTGAACAAACGTGGTGAACTAATAAGGAAATGATGGGGAATGATACTTTAACGCTTTGGTATTCCTGGAACGGAAATGGTTTGCATTGTACTGTAACTGTTTGAACATAGAACATAATACATATTCGGTTTTAGATTTAACGTAAAAATTTTTGCAGATTAATAAAACGTATTTTAACAAGTGTTTGTCCGTTTATTTACAATGTTCATAGCAAAAACGTGTTTTAAGCGAGTTTTAGGTGGAGGATCTTCGTCACACAAATCTGCCCTTAACCGGCAGCATCTTGGCTGTCTCCCCACTAACATGTGTCCCTGGAGGGAAAGGTCCCCATTATAAACGATAACAAAATAATTAAAATACTATAATCTATTAACTAGTTTCATCATTTATAACACCAAAAACAGAGGTACGGTATTATTAGTTTTGAACAAAATAAACGGAGGTTCGTGATTATAATCGCATAATAATAATTCTAATCGCATTGCGATAATGTTAGCATCACACTGTGCCATATGCATGTTAAGTGATTGCGAACCGGGGTAGGATTTGCAAGATTTGAATCTCATTACAATTATTAAAATCCCACTGTAGTCGTATTAGAATCAAACTGTCCACTGTTGGATGAATGTCATGTTAATTTAATCGAATAGCTATATACGGTATGTAAACATATAAAGTGTATAACAATCACATATTATAACATAATTACATTTAATGTGATTTGAAAAACATACGTTCATTTTAAAAAACAAGAATTTAGTGGACTATGTGGGGAGATAGAGCACGGTGGATCGGATCGTCTCCGCTGCTGTCGACTTGGCCAAGCAGCGAATGTTTAACTCCAGTCACAGCACCTTACCCAAACTACATCTCCCCAACAAGGCAGCCTTACCGATGCTGTGTATTGTGTTTGTGGGATAACAGAGGTGTGTATTTTCCCATACGCCTTGCCCAAAAAGACTGATTGTCCGCTTAACAGCCTAGCCCGTAAACCACTATTGGTGATAGTGTTGTTTGAGAGTAGCTATTAAAGTCGTTTTGGGCAAACGAGGTGGTGGCTGGCCGAACCATGTCTCGCTGTTTGTCTCCGGAGTGATGACGGATACAATCCTGACCAAGCGGAGACCCTGTACCAAATCGGACTTTGGTTACTGATGTTAGAGTGATTGTATTGCAAGTGTGGTCACTACGCGTCTGTATGTGTTCATTTCCGAAGCTCGGCGGTTTTTGGCAACGTCACGGGGCTACGTTCACTTTAAATCGAGGACAATGGAGGGCATGGGGAAACGTGTTTTTTCCATTTATTCAAAATAAGCGCAACAATTACACACTGAGATGCACTTACATATTCATGCATGAAGCACAATGGGCACATTACCCTTCGGTATGTTAATAGACATGCGGATTGTGCCTTCCAAAATTAACAATCGAATGCAAATATCCTGAAAGACAAAGGATTGGATCCTATGGGGGAGTTATAAGGCGGCTCAGAAGCAGAGCTCAATGCCATTTCGAGAGGGAACTTGATGAGGTTGGACGCTCGACTCATCGCTCTGCTGATCGCCCTTCAACCGCGAGACACGCAGCCTGGCGAGCACAATTGCTGTGTCGACAGTTAGGCGACTTTGCGTCGGGAGAGTTCGTGCGACATCTTCAGACGGGTTCTAGACATCAATATATAACGTGAATCTCCAAGTAAGTGTCTATTTTCGCGGATAAACTCTTAAATGTGTTCGTCAAATTTACGGAATTTTTTTGCGTCTCGGTTAGACGCGAGTGTCGTTCTTGTTTTAGCAGTTAACAAAATCCAAAACTCAACGCTAAACATCCTTTCGGCCGAAAGCGAACTTTTGACTCGATAACACCGCTGCTGTTTCTACGCTCACATGGAGCAGAAACTCTCTCCACAGCCCCACGCACACGGAGGCAAGAAGCTATTCAATTGTTCTGTGTGTGGAAAGGCATTTTCACGGCCATCAATTCTTAAGAGACACCAGAGAACACACACGTGCGAGAAGCCATTCCTGTGCCCTGTGTGTGGGAAGACTTTGCACAGGCATCAAATCTTCAAACTCACCAGAGAACACACACGGGCGAGAAGCCATTCCTGTGAGCACTGGTTGTGAGAGGGTTCAATTGTAGTCGTTAAGTGTTCCTGTTGAGCTAAAGTTGGAATGCGTCTGTAGGTACTTCTTTACTCAACATTTTAAACGGATTTTTTTTCAAGTATATAGCTTTTTTTGATTGGTATTAATCGACTTTAGATATCCGACTAGCAGTCGCCGCCCGCTTCGCGGGCGGTGTGTACGTGCTTGGTTGGTGGGAGTTGAAAGTGGCTGGACACAATAGACATGTGTTGGTGATTGTTTTATGTTTATTTTTGTGAGGTTATATGTATATTTTATGAGACGCTCAATCGACAATATTCAAGAATGCAACTTATTCAAATATAGAATGCAAGTTATTCAAATATCTGGCGATACACGATATTCTTCGTGTACACTCCGTCTTCCTCCTCGTCGTCAGGTCCCTCAATAAGCGCCTTGATGTTGGATCTTGCCGTGACTCGCGATAGTGCCACGTACAGTTGGCCGTGCGAGAAGCATGGCGTTGGTAGATATAATCCCAGGTTGTGAACAGTTTGCCCTTGCGCCTTGTTGATGGTCATCGCGAAGGCTGGGACAATGGGGAACTGCTTGTGCCGAAGTCGAAATGGGAAGTCCTTCGTGTCGTCGTCGCTGATGAAGATGATCCGAGGGTTCAACACCTCCTCACCGTTATGGGTTCCTGTCATGATAGTCGCGCGAATGACGGGTGGCTTCATTTCCACGATGCGAAGCCGTGTTCCGTTGCACAGGCCAGCGTCCGGGTCATGTTGCGCATCATCATCACTGGGATGCCTTTCTTGAGGACCAACTTGTGTGGCGGAACCCCGTTGATGTTCACCGAGTTGAGGACCCCTGTCTCAAAGAATGCTGACCCTGCTCTCTCGTCGTTCTCAACCGAATCTGTAGACAGGTACACTTGTGGAGCTTCTCTGAGGCGATCCCCCACAGCCTCATTCACTCGCTGCACAGCGGCGTTGGTCGGCGTCAGAATAGTGCGGCGAGCGAAGTAGTCGTTCGTTGCCCCCGTAGGGTAATTTAATTCATCTGCACTGTACATGGCATCGACAATCCTCTTCAACCCGAGTGGAAAGGGATGATGATTGCCGTCCTCATCTCCGTAGATGTCTGGGTCGTATTCAAGATAGTCGATCACCATGGCACGCGGAATCTTCATGCAATCCGGACCGAGGTCTGGATCAACTTCATGCCTACCCTCTCAGACTTCCAAAAGAAAAGTTCTGCGGCTGATTCTTGGTTCTCTGCGCACTGGACTCTCATGTTCACAGTCAGATGAACTTGCTTGATGTGTGACCACAGGTCGGACGACTTGAAAACACGCATCCACAGTATCAGCTGGTGTTCCTTTCTTCACAACTGGCAGAATCTGTCGAAAGTCACCGGACAGGACAACCACTTTGCCTCCAAACGGTTCATGCAGATTGTCCAAAATATCGCGAAGCGTGCGATCCACCGCTTCAAACGCAAACCGGTGCGTCATTGGGGCTTCATCCCAAACGATAGGACTTGCCTCCTTGATAAATGATTTGAGATTGGACTGTTTGCGAATGAAGCATGTGGATATGTTCGTCGGTTTCAAAGGGATCTTGAACGTGGAATGCGCGGTACGGCCGCCTGGAAGCAGCAGCGAGCAATGCCGCTGGAAGCAACAGCAATCGCAATCTTGCCTTGAAGACGTATCTTGCCAGCACATGGTTGATCAGCGTGGACTTCCCCGTGCCGCCCGGAGCATCGACGAAGAACAGCTTTTGATCGGGTTGACTGTCTTCGACTGAGCCAACAATTTCGTCATAGATTTCTCTCTGGTTCGTGTTGAGTCTGTCAGAACGTTCTACGATGTCTTGTAGCTCGTTTCTATCATATCCTTCCAATTCGCGCGGATATGGTTGTTCTCAAGCAGCGAGTCCAAGACCAAGTGTGGGTACTCGGAAAGCTGCGGGAGGTCGTCAAGTCCGACAGAGCCACCACCTGCCGTGAGGAACTCGTGGAGGCTGTGAAGGGTCTTGAACTTTAGCATTTCGTTTATTTTCTTTGATGCTGATAATCCTGCATAATGCACGGGCATAAGTAGTACTAATCACATACCTGCATTTCCCATAAACATGCTAAATTCCTCTTGATATGCACATTTCATTGTCAAGGCGCCTTCCCCCCATTCCAACTCAGCTTATATAAATGCACCAAGCAGGTGTGCTGTTTCATTCAGACGCTGTCGCCTCGACAGACCTGGTTTCCACCTGAGGTCGGCTGCTTGCGTTGTGGCCGAAACGTCGTGAGAATTATTTTATTATGTTTAATTTTTTTTATTTTATTACTTCCCTTCTACGTGACTTTACCGAAAGAACAAGAAGATTTACCATTTCTTCTTTATTGGTCAGCTGGCGGTACTGGTACTCGTAATCGCGAGCCAATTCGTCGTAGAATTTATCCCAGAGAGCCTTCGTATTTGCTGGCATGGAATACAGCAGAATCGTAGCGAAGAGTTGACGAATCTGGTACGGCATCTGAAAGAGCGAGGCATCTTCCAGACACGCAACCATTCGCGATCGCTCTCAAGGTAGCCTGCTGGCATGGCTGCTTCCAACGGTTTGTTTTGTTTAATTTTATTCGTAACGCACCATCCATATGCGCTCCACCATCCACCATGCCCTTGCATCGCAAAGACACAGCTCCGGTGTGCGTCAGCGGTGTGCGCCATCCACAGTGACATTGGTCAGCAATTGCACCGTTCCGATCGCACACAGGTTGGCCCCTGCATCCTCCATCTGTATGTACACACACAGACAGATTGCGCTATGGGGCCATGTTGTATTCCTAACCTTCTTCCATAATTGAGATTAATAATATTTGATGATTTTTATATATTATCTTTTTACTTGTTTTTTTGTAATGAGTGAAACACACCAAGCGCAGCAAACTGCAAAACACCAGGTGTTGTTAAGTAATGAACCGGAGGAGGGCTAGGATGGCAGAATTTACAACCTTGCTTCAAGGAAAGATAAGGCCTGATGAACGGGCACATGTCACCCGTGCAGGCGGCAGAGACAGTGGGAGTGTCAGCCAGACATAGTTAAGGCAAAAGCCCAATCATCCTGCATGGTTTTAAAGTAACGTCAAAATTCGAAATTCAACAACAGAGTAGGCTAAATTATCGATCCTCGCGCTCGCTCAAATTGGAGACCAGGCTGCGAGCTACATCAATGAACCATTGCCCATTTGCTAATCCAATACTGAATGTTAATATTACTGAAGTCAAAACGAATTCTATGACCTCAGCACATGGGCAAATAATAGGGCAGTGTCGACTCAAAGGCAATGGAAGAAAACAGAGGCGCCTTTGTCTAAATCACAACCACAGAAAGCCAGGAATCATCACTGATTGTGTGTTCAGGAATTCCGAGCTAGTTAGAACACGTGCACAGGGGGGGAGCTGATGTAAACAACCCTGCGCGTCTGGATGTGAGGGGGGCCTTGGACCTGGAATCAAGAATAAACACTCCCAGAGCAGAAGGTTGGACAGGGGGAGAGGTGATTTAAAAGAGGGTTGTATATCTCTCAAGGCGGGCAAGACCCAATTGAGTAACAAGGCTGCGGGGGTCACCAGAAGTTCGCATTCGCCTAGTTAAGACAAAAAGCTCAATTATTCTGTATTGCTATTAAAGTAACGTTAAAGTCGGAATTTAACAACAGGGTAGGCTAAAGTTATTGATATTCACACCCACTCCAATTAAACCAGGCCACAAGTTACGCCTACTGAACCATCACCATTATTAAGTCAATATGAAATGTTATTCCCATACTTTAATACTTTCTATACAACTCGACCCGAAGCATATGACAATCAGAACCTTCCTAAGTCAAAATTGAATCGCACCCAGACAGGAGCGAATAGTCGATATAAGGTTGACGAGGGAAGGAAATTAAGAGCACGGCGAACTGCAAACGTAAGCAAAAAGCCGGGAACAACACCAGCCCAGCAACAGCGAGTGGGGCTTCGACAGGCCATAAAGTAGAATAATAACTCCCGGGTCAGGGGACACAAGAAGAAGCAGGCAGACAAAAACCAGAACTGACTCCAAGGTCAACCGCCCTCACCTACTCAGGAGTGACGAAATTAATGAGGCCTTGAATTAACGGCAGGCAACAACAACGGCGAGCAGAGATAGGGTGGGGCAAAGACTGCGGGCTATGAAATACAGCTTTGTGCCAGTAAAGCTCTGACAAACAAGTTAAGTTAAAGACATCACAATACATAATATCGCACATAACATCAATGTTAACGCTATTCACCGTAAGCTATATTCCGCTTATATAACCATGCAGGCACCAAGGAATACGAATTCCTAGGATCAAGAAACTTACCCTTAACCTAAGATATCGGAATAAATTTATAGTAATAAGTATATGCATAAAAGACAAAAGTAAAACTTATGGAAAAGCCAGGATAACGGGATGAATCACCACCAGGTCGAATATGAATACATAATAAAAAAAAACGATGTTAAACCCAGGGTCGGAGAGAAAGGGAGATCCCGGCCGTCTTTGTATCCCCGCAGCGCGGGATAGGAGTGTGTATACGCTCGGGGAAAAACCTACTGGAGCAAGCACCACGATGGGAAACGACAGACCTTAGGTTACATACAGAATCATAACTGTGAAATAGTAAGGGACAAATGTTAACTTAAAACTTTTAACCATTTCTTTGTGCGCCGGGTCGGAGAGAGCGTTGCCCCTCCCTCCAGGTGGTGCAACGCGAACAAAGACGCCTATGAGACGATTTGTAACGTCTGTGTTTTGGGTTCATGAAGAAGGCCAGACAAGAGATAAATTGCACCCAGACAGAGAGACGACTTCGAGACAATTTGTAACATCTGGTTGTTTGCTCGTGGGTTTATGGAGGGAGTTGACAACGGAATATACCGTCAGTGATGCACACAAGGACATACGGACACACACATGGACACACCTGCCTACGGACAGATCCTGACACAGCAAAAATCGGAAGCCCCGCCTTGGGGGCGGGATCCAGGGGGATTTTTCAGCATAAAGGAACGGGTCCTGAGCATTGGAAACCAGTGCGACGGGAGGGTCCACTCAGAAGCTCGACCGGGAGGGTCGACTCAGGAACGAGTGCGACCAGTGGTCCACTCAGGAGCGCGACCAGCGGGTCCACTCAGGAGTGCGACCAGAGAGTCGACTCAGGAGCGAGGGCGACCAGCGGGCCGACCCAGGAGCGAGCTCGACCGGGAGGGTCGACTCAGGAGCGAGCTGCGACCAGCGGGTCGGCTCGACTCATCTTCAGCTCGTCAATCTCTGCTGCCGCCGGAGGTCTCCGCTGCCGCCGGTGGTGAGCGTCGCGACTTGGCGACGATCCAGCGCTGCACGCTACGAGCGAGTTGTGGGCGCCACCTACCGACCGGGTTCCGAACTGCGACAGCGTATCAACAGCCATCCGAGCCAATTCACCACGGTGACAGGGGAGCGCCTGATACGTATGACGCGCACCGCCCCCTCACCACACGACCACCAGGCGTCTGTTTGACATAAAGAATCGACTCCGAACACTGACTATTCAAGACAACTCTTACCACTCAAAAACACTCGAACCCATAAGCCATCCGTGGCTGGAAAGCATCACAACGAGACCGGTGATGGCCTCCGTCGTTATAAGAGTATTCTTAATTTTATCTTTAATATTTAGTGGGCTGTACTCTTAATCGCATAAATTCCCAACAGATCCATCAATACGAACTGATTCTTGGCACCTCCTTCCGCCGAGCCACGCTCACGTGGGGAGTGGTGGCCCACCGGATCCTTATCAGGTGATCTGGTCCCCAATTAGTAACTTGGTATAAGATAACGATCTTCGGAAAAGGAGCACCGTCGCAGGCCCTTACTCCGAGCCGTTCTGAGATAACCTGCCGATGTATCTGTTGAGATTGGTGCCTTTAAGAATAATAACTGTTTTGATTGTGTTTTTTTTTTTTATCGCCGTATAATCTTTCAAGTATCTTTCAGTCATAATCGCCGCACGTACTCGCATCCTCTACAGAATATTCAACTGTTCCGTGACCCAAGGTGTTAACAACGTGATAAGGGTTGCGTATGATCAATAAGGAGTGCGGTACTGCGTGAACAATATTGAGTATAATCATTTATTAACGTTAAGGTTTTCTTAGCATAGTATTTGCACGTTTTAACGACTCCCTCTCTCACTAACAACCATCGCGTTATGCGGGATCCATGTGCAGTTGTCGAAGTGAAATCAAGACAAATCGTTTGATGATACTGTATTGATGCCGTGTTGACGTTCCGGGATTGAGAGTTCGCATACTATATCATAGTTAAGGTTGAATTAGTAATAAATTGAATCAATACAGAAGTGGTTGTGTGATTCTTTCCTGAAATCTATGCATAAGATCTGCTTCTGCGTTGAGATTGAACTTGGTGACCTAATAACACACTAATACATACTCAGTAAATGTTAAAGCGATAACGGGTGAACCGGGGTCTGGTTATCATAACGACTTGCATTATCATAATTACACCCACTCGCATAATTAATACGATTACCTCTGAATTGGCATAATTAAAATGTGCGTAATTACATAATTAACATATTTCCGGATAATTACACATTTGGCCAAATTTCATTTAATTATTATTATTTCCACTGAATATTCATAACCCACATATACAACATAATAATTTCACCACGCCACGCATACAACATAACAAATTTTCATACCCAA
>NW_024705730.1:0-25834 GCF_018977255.1 Callorhinchus milii | reverse complement strand
CAGATTCGATTTGCTTCTCTGAGTTAGATGTAGACAATATATATATGATTTATTGTTGTTCTATGTTTGCCATTTAATTGTACAGATTATTTGATGTGACACATTTCCTGGCATTGGGCTGTGTGTGGTGGGAGGGGTGGTGGGGAGGAGGGCTGGTTATGGGTTGTTTGAGTCAGAGAGAGAGAGAAATAGAGATAAACTCACACAGATACGGATTTTATCCCCACTGCTCGAATGGAAGAAAGAGTGGTAAGTGAGAAGGAAGGGCGAATGCTCCCGGGACCAACACATCCAAACACATGCGCACAAACTCCCACACAATGACCCCACACACACACACACACACGCACACAGACACACATGGAAGTACACACGCACTTACGGGCTCGGACAGTGACCTACACACACACTGATCTCCACACGCGTACGCACACTTTGCTGTATACATACTAAAACATACAAAAACGCCGACTCACAATCTCACACAGACAATGAAAAAATACACAAATCTACACACGCACAAAAACACACACGCAAATTGATCTGCACACACTCTCACACACGGTCAAGTACAAATTCACGCATACACACTAAAACATCTAAAAACATAGACGCAAACACACACACTCACCCACATGCCAAAACAGACACAAACACAGATACGCATACGCGCGCACACTCACACAAAAAGAAACACTTGCATACACTGACGTACATGCGCAATTGATGTATTGGCGCATACAATAAAAAACACGAAAAACACCGATACACATTGACACACGGGGAAAGGGAAACACAAATATGAAGCTGTATCCAAGCGCAAAATACACATGAAGAAACAGACAGACACTCGCCAACATACGCTGTTAACCGACTCAAAACATGTCTCCAAAACACCCTTACACCAGAGAGTGGACGGACGGCGAGAAGGAAAATTTACTTTACATCTATCCGTGACCTGTGTGTTTTGATGGTCAGTTTGGAGGGAGCTTTCCTCTTTCTTTGACACTAACCTGGGGCTGTTGTCAAACCGTGTAGCACTTTCCAGATTTCTGTTCATCCAATAGATTATCCGAGTCGCAAACAACTTTTGCTAATTAAATAATTTAATAATTAGAAAGAAAGGAAATGTCACCACTTTGCTAAGATCCTCCCTGAATTTCGTCTGGGTAACCGCATAAATACATGTGTTTGTGCAGGAACTCAATAGCTGCAGCATATAACTAGTGTGAAATGTGATAAACAATGGCTCTGTGAAGGAAGATATTTTAGAAATCCTCCTATATAAGAAATATAGAACATACGTCATCCATAATAATATAAATGTGATAGAAATAGCAAAGAGTAAAACGATGGATTTTTTTCGGTTCTTTATTTCTGGATCACTGTCACTCTCTCCTCCATTCTTGTCCCTATTGCTGTGTCTCCGCAATCTGTTGCGGGCTCGACTGGCCCCCAGTATGTGCCGGACAGTCAAGGCGTTGAGCAAAAATATCGTAAAGAATGGTAGAATTGGTGTTAGAATGTAATTAAACGTATCAAAGGCTGCCCATATGAGAGAAGTGTGATAGCTTGCTTTAGCATCGCACCCCCACGGTATGTTATTAATTATGTACTGCGGTTCAACTACAAAACCCCAGGGAATATTTATCACAACGCAAAGCACACTCAATATTGCTATCACTGTACAAGAAGTTTTTTCTGAACAATATTTTGTTTTCAGATTTTGGCAACAAATGGCCACATATCGATCAAATGTGAAAGCCACAGTTAACCAGACAGAAATTGACGTTGTCGAGGTAGCGAGTACCATAAGGAGCGCGCAAACAGGTGTGATGGACACGAATGAATTTGGGAAATGCGGAAGAATCACTCGATAGAGAATCACTGATGTGATTATCACCAACATATCTGCTGTTGACATGGCTACCAAATAGAGAGTGATACATTTGGAGAGTCCGCACCGCCCTCGAGACAGGATTACAATCGCCACCAGGTTAGCTAGAAAGAGAGAAAGAGAAATGCCATTATAACAATACAACAACTTACATTTACTTAATACATCGCTACAATTAATACAGTATCAAGAAATCGAAACCAGTGACTTTCTGATGTCACAAAAGTCGCCTTTCTCTCCCACCTCAAAAGCTAACCTTGTGTATTCGTTATGTGATGGTACAAAACCTGCCTCGCAAAGATGTGACATGCAAAAGTACCAAGAGAGGGAAAGAGAGAGAGAGACAGATATTGATACACGCAGACAGAAAGACACAGAGACAAACGGACAGAGAGTGATAGATACAATAATCACTTGGATTTACATAGAGCACCTCAAGCGTCTTGGAGCGCTTGTCACAGACTCATACAGAGACAACGCGCCAGTGAGAGAGAAACAATCACAGAAGTTGGCAGAAGAGAAGCAAAGAGAGATATCTCGTCAGCGACTCTACAATTATTTAAAAAATTATGAATTTTACATTGCTAATTTAGGGTCGGTATTGTAACTAAAATGGAATGAAACTGTAGGAAAATTAAACATTTCAACACATGATTTCTGTATTCGTACGGGTGATGTTTCTCGAAAGGAAAAAACAGAAATAATGCTTGTGCCCTCGAATGCTGTTTCGCTGTGTGTTTGTGATCTGACCCGGAGGTGTAAACAGAAGAACATGTTCAGCAGAAATTGTCAATCGTTTTCAAAACGTAACAGAAGAGAAATTCGCTGACACAGACAGACAAGAGAGTGACAAAAAATGCGCAAAAAGGAATAAACGCACTCAGAAAGAATGAGAGTTACAGGTGCAGAGAGAAATGCACTCATGGATAGCGAGAGAAAGAGATTCAAAGAGAGAGAGATAGACAAACACGAGCGCACGTAACAATAAACACACAGACACAGAGAGAGATACACACCGAGATAGAGAAACAGAGACACAGA
The DNA here is from genome assembly GCF_018977255.1 of Callorhinchus milii. Classification (NCBI taxonomy): domain Eukaryota; kingdom Metazoa; phylum Chordata; class Chondrichthyes; order Chimaeriformes; family Callorhinchidae; genus Callorhinchus; species Callorhinchus milii. The sequence continues at coordinate 22,896 of NW_024705730.1, read as the reverse complement.
CAGAAAGATACTCGCACAGCGACAGACAGAGGCAGACCAGGCAGCACCAGAGAAATACACATACAGTGATACATAGATACACAGCAATACAGCGACAGAGGGACAGGGAATCACAGCGACAGTGACAAACATCGACTGGCAGTGTGTTAAAGAGATACACAGAGATAGATTCAGATAGATAGAGGGATATCAATTGACAGTGGGAGTTACTGAGAGAAATTCATACAGACTGACAGAGAGGTGGAGAGATCCTCAGAGAGAGACACACATAGTTAGAGAGAGGTAGATATATTTATACAGTGTGGGATACAAAGACACCTAGAGTCAAAGGCAGATACAGCCATAAATACGTACGCACACACACACACAGAAAGAGAGAGAGAGATGCAAAAAGTGAGTGACCGACATAGAAACACACAATGACATAAAGAGATACAGAGGTATACGCAGACACAGGGACACGGGGGCACACGCAGACACGAGTCCGAGTGAAGCATGGAGACTCAGCGGAACAGAGACTTAGATAGAGAGAGATATAAAGAAAGTGATAGAGAGACAGAGAGAGAGAGAGAGAGAGAGAGAGTTTAAAAACAGAGACAAGCACAGAGACAGATTTCTCATCGCTCTATGTATTATTGTTTGACAATTTGGCTTATCTTTCACTGCCTATCTAAAGTGAGAAATGCATATCAAATAAAGGTACACAATTTTAATCGTCGGATTTCCATATAATTCTTATAGGTTATGTTTCTGAAAGACAATCGTTCAACTGTTGCTTATGTGGCTGTCATCCTTCCCTCATGAATAATAAAATTATCAACAATAATGAATAAAAATGCTTGCATTCGATACCTCGTTGTAAGGTCTCAAATAACCTGAAACGTGGGTTGACTGTATATTTTATGGGCGAAATGTGGCAGCCAAATGCACACAGTTTTACGTTTTACAATTGTGGGTAAAATGCCAGAAAACGCCAATGGCCAAAACGGTTCGGAACCTCAGCTCAATGAGGTGTTATGGGCTTCAACCCGCAAACTTCTGACTTAGAGGCAAGAACACTAACAAGTACGTCAAACGCACGGATACTCATTGGCTAAACCCATTGTTTAAAATAATAATAGCAGTTGCGATTTTCCGATAATTTTCTTTCTTTCTCTCTGTGTAATATATAATACTAATAGTAATTTTACTTGCATTTGATATGATACTTTTCACTTCTTATAGACATATGAAAACACTTCACATAATATGTCATTTACATGCCAGTAAGCAGACATCCGGTTGTTAGTTAATTGGTAGATCGCTTTGCCGAGGATAATAATCATTAAAAAATATCTGGGCACTCAATCCATGGTTGTTTGTGGAAAACTGTAATCCGCAATTGGCTACCAGGATTAGCTTACAACTGTAAAGACAATTGTCGGTGCACTATACTCCCTGAAGAGCTTTGCTGTGTGTGGAATGCGTACAAAGTGCAATATCAAATGTAAGGATTATTATTATTGTTGTAAAGTGAATTGACTCTACATTTGTGGATGGTTAGAGGCACACAGTCCCCCATGAAAAAATGTCTCACTGACGCTCTTGGATTGATGACATAATTTTTTTAAGCCTTACTATCTCCAGAGAAGCGATCCGTCAATCGACTAACACTCGGGTTCCAACTTTCTACTCTGTAAACAGATGCATGTGAAGTCAGTAATCTTGCCCGACATCTCGCGATGCCAGGAATTCAACCCAGGTCTCTCGCTTGCGATGCTGTTGTTATTGCTCTAAACACCAAGCCACATAACTCCATTAATATATAGATATATAGATATATATATTTATATAGCACGATACATACTGGAAAACATTTGATAGAGCGCCACCTGTAGGCGTCCAAACATCCCAATACATTTGAGTTTACTGAAAATCCTATTGTTGGCAAATGCGGCAGATAAACGCTGACAAACAGTTATAAAATGAATTATCAAGTATGTCTCGAGGTTTTTTTACATGTAGTTGTTGCCTAGCAACAATCATACAAATACCCTTTTCTTGAATTTTGCCACAGGATCTTTAATATCTGAAGATTCAAGGAGGAATTTACTTATTAAATAAGTATTGAAATCGCGGCTCCTCCAACAAAGGTCAATGGGTCTGAGACTGCAAACCACATCTTTATAATATTAATAATAATCCTTGCATTTGATATAGCGCTTTTCACGTCGGGAGGACGTGCAAAAGCGTTTCACAGAACACACTGTAAAGTGAATTGACTGTATATTTGTGGGCGAACGAGGCACACAATTGCGCACAGCAATGTTCCACAAACAGTCGTAGATTGAAAATGACCAATTTACTATAGTTTTTGGTTTTGCAGGGATTATTATTAGGTCAGTGGAGTAAGGAAAATTGCCCAAGGTTTCGCCCTGACCTGGAATGGAACTCACGTCTCTCGCTTGCAAAGCGAGTGCTCTAATCACTGAGCTACAGAACTCCACAATTTCTAATCTTTCTGATTAAGAGGAGAAAGTGCTACCAGCTGAGTCAGGCTGCATTTTTACTTTAGTGCAAAGTAATCTAACTAATATATTCGTCAAACAACTTGCCAGGAACTCCAAAGGCAGCGAGAGCCGGATAGTAGATTTTCTGTAATCTGTGTAATAGCGCAATTGTCATCTTCGCAGAGAATCGAGTGTACCTCCTCTCGTTACAGACAGGAGCTCACGCTAACTAGATGAGATTCAAGAGCAAAAAACACAGCCTGATTTATACCAACATGAACGATTAATTTAGATGTTCATGAATGAGCTTTATCCATGTGGAAAACACGTACTCTCCCTGAGCAATGCAATTTACGTCAATTATTTATTTTTAGCAGCTTGTTATGGCATCCATGCGGAAAACTATCGTCATGGTTTCGACATCGAGAAGCCAGCCTGCGTTAAGTATACTACGCAAATGCTGTATTCTGTCATTGAAATATCCAAACCAGAAACAGTAATCCACATTTGTAGCCATTTACAAATGTAAACCACCCATTGCCTGAAATTGCAGGCAAATTGCCTACTTTCTGTGCCCGAAGCCTAATTCTGCAGAGAATTGGGTACAGGATGGAAAGGAACAAGGTCTTCGTACCCCACTGTGGGCTCCGAGGTACTATTGGAGATTAACGAGCTTTGAGCAAATGCTTGTCACATTGAATAATAACCCCATAATGATAATAATGATACTAAACACATTAACGTTTCAGACTAGATCCGTTGCAGCATTCTCGCCTCCTGAGTCAGAAAGCTGTGGGACACTCCATGTGGTCGTGGATCATTCTCTTTCCTTCTCGCTATCTGTCTCTCCCTCGCTCTGTCTAGGTGCATGTATCTCTTTGTCTGTGGGTATTTGACTCTGTCTACTTTCATTTTTATTACAATGGATACCAAACTGGACGACAAGAAGAAACCAGTGGACGGTGGATCAAGGAATATCATCAGTCTGGAAAAATGTTGAGAGTGAAATTCTACAAGTGGCTGTTTTGGACCTCTTTTTGTTTAATAATTTTATTAACGATCTGGAACTTCGAGTCACAAGCACAGTGGCTAAGTTTCCACCTAACGAGAGGCAGTAGATGACAAAGCTGAACAAGATAGTTTACAGGAGAATTTGAGCATGCTTGAAAATTGGGCAGATCGCTGGCAGATGAAACTAAAAGTGGATAAATGTATTGTATTTCACAGAGGTAAAAAAGTAATCCTGGAAGGGACTGTTTTTGAACGAAAGGAAAATAATACGTATGGAAAATAAATAGGACCAGATGTTCCTGATTGACAATAAGCTGGAGCTCTTCCAACAATGCTCCTTTTCTGTCAATCACTCCCCTCCTCTTTTGCAGATATTTTTCATTCACAATCAACACTAAACATCTCCTCCTGCTCACTCCCCAGTGTCAAGTAGTACTTCAGTAAACGTCTCTCAATTCTAGCAATTACACTCTCTCTCCTCTCGCTCCCTCTCAATCACTCTCTCCCTCACACTCTCTCACTCCCCCTATCCACCATTCTCTCCGAGACACGCGCTCCCTTACTCCATTACTCTCTCTCAATCTGTGCAGTTTTCCTTCATTCTTCCTCCCACTACCTGTTCCCTTCGCTCACCTTCACTCTCTCTCTCTCTCTCTCTATCTATCTCTCAATTTCTCTATCTCTCTCTCTCCCTCTTTCAATTGATCAGCGAGTTTGACATCCTTCGTGGGTAAAATTATGGAGACTCTTAGTGATGATAAAATCGTGGTGCATTTGCATAACAGAAATATGCTACTTGATAGACAATATGAATTCGTGAAGTGAAGGTCTTGCCAATATGAGGCCTTTGATACAATTGCTCTTGAGACTCTGGTACTGGAAGTAAAGAAAGCGTGAATCAGTTCAGATATATTGCAATAGATACGCAGCTGGTTAACTGGAAGAAGGCAGCGGATAGTGGTAAAAGGTGTGTCATCACACTGGGAAAGGTAATCATTGGAGTTCCACGAAGTTCTGCTTTAGAACCTGTGTTGTTTAACATTTTTGAAAATAATCTAGAACTTTGAATTGCAAGCACGGTGGTTACGTTTCCAAATTACCAATCAGAAACTGGTTGCACCCAGAGAGTATAAATAGGAGATAGCTGCGAGAGCCTCACTTCAGCAGAGACCACAGAGTGAGCTATATCCGGAGCGAGGCCAGAGTGCGAGGGAATTTGGTGAGAGTTGCAATTAGGTGCAGAGGGATAAGTAGGTGCAGATTATATACCTAAGGGGAAGTAAGAAGAGATAAATAAAGGCCTGGCAATTGGTGTGCGAGGAATATGGTATATGGAAGTTGACGGAGGGCCCAGGTGACTTCACCTGCATCAAATGTCTGCAACTGAGCGAGCTCCAACTTAGAATAGCTGAGCTGAAGTCTCAGGTGCAGACACTACGCTCCGTCAGGGAAATTGAGAGGTTCATGCACAGCATGGTGGATGGGACCCTCACTCCCCTAGGACTCAGTTATGGCAGCCCATCTCTGTTTAGGAGCTATGAGAGAGGGGTGGTGGAGATATCGGGAGGTCAGAATTCAAGAGAAGGACCACCCCCAGAGGTGCCCAACACACAGCCAAACTTCTTTCGTGCTAAAAGTGATTGGGTGAAAGTGCGACGGGGCAAAAAGAGGGCTTGTTCAAGGCAGAGCAACCCTAAACGAGTACCAGTCTCTAATGTGTACTCAACATTAGCTATTGAGAGCGTACAAGCCTCTCGCGAGGACAGTAGTGGATATTCTGTCCAACAGGACAAGGGCATGGTTCACAAGGGCAATAGTGTTGTGATAGGGGATTCAACAGTAAGAGTCACTGATAGGAGCTAATGTAATCAGAATCGTGAGGCTAGGATGGAAAAAGACAAGTAGGAAGTGTAGAGCAGGTAGAAGCGGACTATTTCCTCAAATGCATGAACCTAAATGCACGTAGCTTAAGGCACCAGGCTTAGGAGCTGCAGGTTCAACTGGCTGTAGGGTGTTACGATGTGCTGGCAATAAGCGAGACATGGCTCAAGCCAGGACAGGAATGGGAGTTAAATATTCCAGGATATAATGTGTTGAGGAAGGATAAAGAAGGAAGAAAAGGAGGAGGGGTGGCAATATTACTTAAGGATACAATTATAGCTGTAGACAGGAACGAGGCTCTGCAGGGCTCGACAATTGAATCCATCGGGTTAGAGATAAGAAATAAGAAAGGAGTGGTTACACAGAGAGGGGATTACTTTGGACCACCAGACAGCGTGAAGGAGATAGAGGAGCAGATCTGCAACCAGATCGCGGATAGATGTAAAGCGAACAGAGTTATGATGATGGGGAATTTCAATCATTCCATTATACCACAAGAAAGCAACAGGATTCAATTATTGAGCGCCTTTCACGTCGGGAGGAAGTCTGAAAGCGCTGGACAGTTGGGTCCGGAATCGAGCAGGCGGGAAATGGTCAGGATGACGGGAGGGAAGGGAGGGGACGAGGAGCGGGTAGAGAGTCGAGAGGGGAGCTGAAGGCACGGTCAAAGACAAAGGTCTTGAGACCGGCCTTGAAGGAGGAAAGGGAGGAAGCGGCGAAGGCATCGGAGGATAGAGTTCCAGAGCCTAGAGGCTGAGAGGCTGAAGGCGAGGTCACCGATACTAGGGCGGTTGGGGCGTGGGATGCGGAGCAGACCGGAGCCAGAGGATCGGAGGGTATGGGAATGTAGATAGGGGGATAGTAGGTCGGATATGTAGGAGGGAGCGAGGCCGTGAATGGCCTTGTAGTTGTGGATGAGGATCTTGAATATAGCCTGGCAACATAGCAACGCTAAGGGCAAGGTAGGAGAAAGATTCATTGACTGTGTACAATAAATTTTTCTGGAGCAATATGTCTCCAAGTCTACGAGGAAGTACGCATTGCTGGATCTATTCCTGGGGAATGAAATAGGTCAGGTTTAACAGGTTTCGGTAGGGGAGCATCTCGGTAACAGTTACCATAATATTATTAGACTTAGATTACTCATGATTGGGACAAATTACAGTCAAAGGTGAAATGCTTGACTGGAAAATGGCTAGTTTTGAAGGGCTAAAAAGGGACCCAGACTTGGTGGACTGGCAAGTAAGACTAGCAGGTAAAACGACTCATGAGCAATGGGTATGATAGCTCAAGGTCTAAATAGATATATTCCCACAAATGTGCGACAACCAAGCCAGCCTGGATGGCCAGGGATATTCTGTCCAGATGAAAAAGTAGAAGACGGTGTACTCCAATTGGAAGACGCAGGATACTGAGGATAGCAAAGCGCATTATAGAGAATGCTGGAGTGATCTTAAAAGAGTGACACGACAGCCTAAAAGACCGCATGAGAAGAGGTTAGCGGGTAACATAAAGGGGAATCCTAAAATATTTTACAAGCACATAAAGGAAAAACGGTTAGTTATAGGTAGGGTGGGGCCAATCAAAGACAGTGACGGCAATCTTGTTGTGGAGGCAGAGGGCATGGCTGATTTGCTGAACGAGTGCTTTGCATCTGTCTTCACAACAGAAATGGATGCACCAAATGCCGCAGTATTGGATGAGAGGGAAGAGGAAATAGATCGGATTACTATAGACAGAGAGGACGTTCTGAAAAAATTGACTGGGCTCAAAATTGATAAGTCACCAGGACCTGATGGGTTTCACGCAGGGTTGCTGTGGGAGATACGGGTTCAAATAGCGGAAGCTTTGGCTATTATATTTCAATTTTCATTGGACACAGGAGTGATGCCAAGAGATTGGAGAGTAGCGAATGTTATACTCCTCTACAAAAAGCGGCAGAAAGACAAACACGGAAATTACAGGCCAGTCAGCCAAACTTCGGTAATAGGAAAACTACTGGAAACCATAATGCTGGACAGAATAAATCTCTACTTATTAGAACATGAGGTAATTAGAGACAGCCAACATGGATTTGTTAAAGGCAAATCTTGCCTGACAAATCTAATAGAATTTTTTGAAGAGGTGACTGCGAGGGTTGATGAGGGAAATGCGGTGGACGTTCCTCTTATGGATTTCAGAAAGGCTTTTGACACAGTACCGGATAAGAGGTTAATACAAATATTAGAGGCCCACGGTATTAAGGGGACAGTGGCAGTTTGGATAAAGATAAAGATTTTGTTTATGGATTGACTCAGAATAAATTTAGAGAAGAGCTTAAGAAAGGGTTAGTTTATCTATTTCATATTATTGCTAAGTGAACGTTGAAACATCATCAACACAAGATAAGAAAGGAGGTGACTTTGTACATGGTTGAACTTCAGCAACATTGACGGATATCTCCACAAAGAGCGAAGCCTTCCAACATGAGGAACAGATATCAGCTTCGCATTGTTTCCTTACGCATTTTCCAAGTATCTTTTAAGTTTAAGCGCCTACATCCGAAACAAGTAAAAGTGAATGTATTTTAACTTAGTGAAGGAATAATTGATTTGGGATTCAGTGGGCCTTTTCTTCACAAATACGTAATGAAAATATATGTAATATGTTCATTGCTCTCCTCCAAATTTGTGATGAAACGTATTTATTTGGATGATTAGGATTTTATTGATTGAAAATTTATAAATATGTTTAAATACTGGGAAAGTAATAAAATATATTTGAAGCGGATTGTAATAGTGATAACAATTTCGGTTGATATAGCATCTGATCACATCATAGACACGTCTCAGAGCTCTACACGGTTAATTCAGTCAATTTGGGCTGACTGTGTATTTCCATTTCCTCCCTTGCTCGGTTCCTGACCCAACTGTCCAGCGCCTTGGGACGTCCTCCCGACGTGAAAGGCGCTCTATAAATGAAACCTTGTTGTTGTTGTTGTTGCTATGAGCAAAACGCAACAGCGAATTGCGCACAGCACTGCACCCACATGCAATTGTGGATTGAGTGACAAATGTATTATTATTTTTTTAACGATAATTTTAGTTGCCGACGTAAGTTCCCACTTACTGCTAAGTGAACAGTCGAGTGCAGAAAGGAAACTTGCCTAAAATTTCTGCCTGTTCGCACATCTAAAACAACAAGAAGGTCCATTCATGAATAGCGTTTCTATGTTTCTGAAATGTGCTCTTCAAACATGAGTGGTGCTGTGTTGGGAGGAGGAATCGATACAGGCAAATGGACAAATATGCTTCGAGTTCTGCTTTGGGTGAAACCGTTATGCAGACTTTCATTGTAGAAGAGTTCACACCCACAGATCGTGATTAGCGTTATGCGGTCAGATTTATATTTAGTTATATTTGAAACACAATCTTGAATGCAAATTGATCAATATGGGGTTTTGAATCGTCGATGTCTTCACTCCAGATAAACGTATACAAACAACGAGCAACGTTATTATCTAAAACTACTTCAGCTGGAGTACAGTTCACAAATTCAAACAAAAAAGATATTTCGACATTGATTCGAACATATCTCCTTTGAGGAATCACAAATTCCACTTCAAGTCCACTTTTCTCCTTAGTCAGCTGGAATGACAGTTCTTTGAGAAGAAGACGCCTGACGGTGGCACTTCAATTCACTTGTGCAAGAAAAAATGCTTGAACTGTTGAAAGGAATTTTTCTCAAAATATTGCCTTGAATGTTTGATTTTCTGATAGGTACCTTAAGTAGATTAAGACACCGTGCAATTGGATATTTCTCTGTGTTTGGTACTATTCCATTGAATCCGGGGTCAGAATCTGTGGTAACAGAGGAATGAACAATCAAGGTTGTTCTCCGTTACCTCTTTCAACACCCATGTCAAGACTCTCCTCTTCCACCGACCTTTGACCACTCTCGTTGCCTCCTGTCCTCCACTTTCCCCAATCCCAAACCCAAGCTCGGATCCGAAACCTTGACTGTGAATTGCCTTCGAATGTCCTTGGGACATGAAAAGCGCTTTACAATTGTAATGCTGTTGTTTTTTTATCCCCAGATAATATTATCCTAACAGATATTTATCTAATTTGTTTTTGAAATAACCAACACTTTCTGCTCCAGCGTCTGTGTCCCTCGGGAGTGGTCCCACACGGTCACTGTCCGCTCACTAACGGAGCCGAGGTTAGGAGGCGGTGCCGGTGCTCAGGTTGCAGTGGGTCCCACACGGTTATTGACGGCTCACTGATGGGGCCAAGGGATGGAGTCGTTGCCGGTGCTTAGGTTGGAGCGGAGGTTGTGACGGGAAGTGAAGGCCGGGGCTGAGTGATCTCAGCTCCACATTGTGTCCCGTTCAGGGAAAGTCGTCTGTGCGAATCGTCACTGAGCGGCCACAACACGGCCTGACATTCAGTGTCAATACTGAGCCCCTGTCGCCACCAGGAGGCACAACAACAGCTAATGATCCCCACTAACATCAGCCGCAGCATCAGAGGAGCCTGACACCCAGTGTGAGGCAGCATAAAGCGACACTCTCTGTTTATCTGTGCGGGAATCTCAGCGCCTGCTCCCCGTCTCACTGTGCTTTAGAACATATGCATTTCCCGTATAATCTTTTATAATATTTGTAGTTTTACAATAAAGCTTGTAGTTTAGATTACCCCTTGCGCTTTGGGTCGCCGTCTCAAATTTTGCACTGGATTTATTATCAAGTGAACGTTGCATTTGTAAACGAATATGGCTGATAATTTGCACACAGCAAAGCCTACATTAAGTAACATTTCACAACGTAAACAGTAGAATCTAGTATTCATCTCCGAATATCTAAAATGATAATCGTTGCATTTCATGCAGTACTTTTCACGTCTTCTAGGTGTATCAGTGTGCGTCATAGCATATACTGTAAAGTGAATTGACTGTGCATTTGTGGGTGAGACGTGGCAGCCAATTCCTCACAGCAGCGTCCAACCCACCGACGTGGATAGAATTGACGAATTTATTATGGCTTTCACTTTTTTTCTTGAGGGATTATTATCAGGCACGCCGAGCAAGGAAACTTGTCCGAGGTTTCACCCTGCAGGGACCTCAGGTCTCTCGCTTTTCAGGTTAAAATGAGCTTCAGGAATCTACAGATGTACTGTAAATTGAAATGACTCAACAAAATGCGCAGACAATTGCGAACAGCATTGACTCACGAAACCTTTTTACCAGATCGACATTATTATTTTGGAGAGATTATTAACCCGTAGAAGCGATCAACCAGAATATTCGAACAAGCTGGATTCCGCTTGATAAACATAGACAAGTGTGTGTGTGGAGCAAGGAAATTAGCTAAAGGTTTCACGCTGCCGGTAGTCGAACCCAGGTCCTTCCGCTTGCGAGGTGAGTGCTCCAACAACTACACTGCAGGCCTCCAATGAATGCGTCTCTGGGTGAGATTAGATTGGGCATTGACTCAATAGATGGTTGAGTGTGTGGGTGAGGGTATGTGTGACGGTGAGATTTAGGAGGGACAGGATGTTGGTGTCAATGAGTTTGGGAATCAGGTGATCAATCATTTTCCTCATGTTGCCCCGGGCAGGGCGAGACCTTCAGCACGTTTCTTTGCTCCACACACCTCTGTTTACCGAGCAGGAAGTAGGAACGCGGTTGTAAGTCAATCGGTGCATTGCTTTATCGGGGGTAATAATTATTTAAGAAAATAAATAAATTGAAGATTTCAATCCATGACGTCTGTGGGAGGTCGCTGTGCGCAATTGGATGCAGAGTTTCACCATCAACATACACAGTCACTACAATTTACAGTATATCGTGTGGAGAGTTTTGAGACGTCCCAAGATGAGAAAATGCGTTATAACCAAGGCAAGGATTGTTATTTCGATCATGTCTGTGCTGTGTCGTTCCCGCAATTGATTCCGCTTTCCGATGCATTTAATCTCCCGCAGTGTCCAGCAATGGCGTTGCTGGGAGTGTACTTTGCTTGTGTGAGAGATAGAGAGACTGTGTGTGAGAGAGACAGAGAGACTATGTGAGAGAGAAAGAGAGACTGTGTGTGAGAGAAGACAGAGAGACTGTGTGTGAGAGAAACAGAGAGAATGCATGTGTGAGAGACAGAGAACTGTGTGTGAGAGAGACAGAGGGACTGTGTGTGAGAGAGAGACAGAGAGACTATGTGTGAGAGAAACAGATAGACTGTGTGTGTGTGAGAGTGAGACAGAGAGACGGTGTTTGTGAGAGAAACAGAGACAATGTGTGTGTGAGTGAGAGAGGCTGTGTGTGAGAGTGACAAAGAGATTGTATGTGAGAGAGAGCGAGTGACTGTGTGTGAGAGAGACACAGAGACTGTGTGAGAGAGACGGAGAGACTGTGTGTGAGAGAAACAGAGAGACTGTGTGTGAGAGAGACAGCGAGACTGTGTGTGAGAGAAACAGAGAGACTGTGTGTGTGAGAGAGACAGAGAGACTGAGGGGGGCACGATCTTTCTCACATTGACTACAGCTCCCAGGCTGCCACGCCCGGCCCGGCCCAGTCACTCGGGGGCTCTGAGCCATGAAGCATGCTGGGAGATGTTGTTTCCGGCCTGTGGCTGTGGTCTTCATGTCACAGAGAGAGAGTGTGAGGGAGACAGAGTGGGGTAGAGGGTGAGAGAGACAGGGCGAAGGTGAGACAGAGAGGTAGATTGTGAGATAGACAAAGAGAAGGAGTGCGAGAGATCGAGAGAGGCAGAGTTTAAATGTGACAGAGAGGGACAGAGAGTGAGTGTAAGAGAGACAGATAGAGGGTGATGTGAGAGAGATTCAGAGGGTGAGGGTGAGTGTGAGAGACAGAGCGAGGGTGAGCGTGAGAGAGACAGAGAGAGAGAGAGGGTGAATGTGCAAGAGAAAGATATGGAGTGTGGGAGAGAGACAGAGAGTGGGTGAGTGTCAGTGGAAGAGACATAGAGAGGGAGAGGTTGAGTGTGAGAGAGATAGAGAGACTGTGTGTGATAGGGAGAGACAGGGAGACTGTGTACGTGTGAGAGAGAGACAGAAAGACTGTATGTGTGAATGAAAGACTGTGTGTGTGAGAGACATTGAGGCTGTGCGTGGGTGAGAGGCAGAGAGAATGTATCTGTGAGCGACAGAGAATCATAGAATTGTACAGCACAAAAAGAAGCCATTCGGTCCACCGAGTTTGGGTCATCTCTTGAATAGATCAATTAATGTCAATCCCACTCCCCAGCCCTTTCCCCATAACCCTGCAAACCCGTCCTCCTCAAATACCCGTCCACCGCGTTTTTAAAAGTAGTTGTCGAATCGGCCTCGACCGCCCTTTCAGGCAATGCGTTCCAGATTCAAACAAATCGTTGCGTGNAAAAAATTCTTCTCACCTCCCCTCTCCGCCGATACTGCGGCCTTTGCTGCGTCCACCAAATGTGGATGTTAAGAATCATTCTTCATTATTGACGTAAATTCACTCTTTCAATTGAAGTGATAAGAGTAGACAGAAGGCAATCATTGTGACAAGAGGTGATGTTTTGTAGAAACATAAACAGTTGTAACGATTGCCGACAACAAATAAAACAAAAAACATAGTTCCTGCTGCTGGACTAAATTCTTCTCTAATAATTTTGAAGCGTTTGAATTGACACGAACATTTGCAGAATCCTCTCCTTTTTGATCACAAGTTTTCGAATCATTGCCAAAGAAGAATTCTATAATTCCAAAGCAATAACTTGGTAGAGCAGTGCTCAGTGTCTTCTTCTGTTGGCATAAAATAATACTTTACAGATTGCGAATCACTGAAGGCATGATAAAATGGTGTGCTGGACAAGCCTGTAGAATGGGAGAGAGTTTTCAGCATATGAGCATTCGATGAGCTCGGTTTAAAGGCTGGATTTGGAGGTAGATAGACAACGAATGAGGTGTGGGCTCCAATGGCGAGTTAGGTGCGATGGACAAGCATGAAACCGATGCCAATCGTGCGGAGGTGGATTGCCGAATCAGGAGGTCGAAGATTTGCGGAGTTGTCAGGGAGTGAATGGATTCGAACACGAGTGTGAGAAAATATTGAAGTCGGATACCTTCGTTGATTGGGAGCCAATGGAGCCTGGGCCAGAACTGGTGAGACGGGTGTATGTCGTTTGTTCCGGATCAGTATGCGGGCAGCTGAGTTCTGAATGAGCCGGATTTTTTTTGAAGCTTTTATAATCGTCGCCCAACTGTTCCATACCAAAGTCGATAAATCCCTAAACAATAAGTGACTTGCGTGAATTGTCTGTTCTTTACTGAGTGGCAAGAATAATAAGTTCCATGTCACACAGATTTACTCAAACACACGGACAGCCATACGATAAATTACGAAATCCCTCACACAGCGCAGATGTCTGGCTTTGCCCCCAGTAGCTCAGCGACCAAGGGAGACATAACTTTACTGAGCTCTCTCTCTCTCTCTCTATCTCTCTCTTTGTCTTTCTGTCGTGGAACTCCAACAATCTCTCTCAATCTACATTGAACTTACACGTATACAAATATAATTTTGTTCTTGTTATTACTGAAGTTCCCAAGGTGCTGCAGCCATCAGTAGATTCAAAGGGAACGTCAGGAGAGACGAGGGTTTACGTGGTGTATGAACCTGTCTCCGAGGAAGTTTTCGGGGTCTCAGGAGCAAATGTTGATGGTCAATGCATACGACAACATTCGAACACACGTCCACTACGCGGTCACACGTCCACCATCCGGTCACACGTCCACCACCCGGTCACATGTCCATCACTCTGTCAAATGTCCAACACCTGGTCAAAAGAACACCGTCCAGTCACAACTGCCTTCTCCGTCATATGTCCCCTTGGTCACACGTCACTCGGTCACATGTTGCCGCACCAAATGAATTGCAGTCGTCTGCATCATAGGGATCCCAAAGTCGCTGAAAACTTTATGTTCGAGAGATATTTCAATAGACAATCAAACCATAACAGATTTAATTTGCTTCAGGGACGGGTTTGAGTAAATACTCCCAGATATGGTTTTAGTGATCGAAAATATTGTTTATTGTTTTTACACTCACTCTTAATTCTTGAATTGTAGAGTTTCGTACATGTGACACGTATTCTTGTGGTGGGAGTGTACGTGGGTGCGAGGGTGTGGTTCTGGGGTGTGGGGGTGGGGTGTTGAGGCCTAGTGAAGCCAGCAGCCACTGTTGGTATTCAAACTGGTGTAGGAAGATGGAAAGGCATCGGCTCCTGGGTAAAACACACACACACGCGCACACACATAAATTGACCTCCACACGCCACATTGACACACACACATAAACACACACAAACTTAGATGAACACACTCACACACAATGAAACGGAGACAGAAGCATGAAGCTGGACTGAAATACAGCAAACAGACGAATAGAAAGAGAGAGACACTCAAGGAGATAAGGGATTAAGCTTATCACAGCATCTCCCCCGACCTTTCCTATCCCTGACCTCCGTGCGCATGGACACATTGTAGAGGGAGGTTTAATGTGTCTCCAACTCTGACTTGGTAGTGCGGATGGACAGTGTAGAGGGAGCTTTATTTTATCTATAACCCTGGCCTGGAAGTATGGACGGCTGTGTACCATTTTCAGATTTCCATTATCGAATCGCTAGCAATGTGTTTCATGAGATAATCTTAAAATGAGAGTAAATGGAAATTTCACCAATTTCTTCAGCTGCTCCTTGAATTGAGTCTGGGTAATCGCGTAAATACACGTGTTTGTGCAGGAACTCAAAAGCTGCAGTATGTAACCAGTTTGCCAGATAATATACACAGGAGCAGTAGGGCGTGTGTAGGAATAAGTTTTCGAAATCCTCCAGTATAAAAAATATAGGACATATGTCATCCATAATAAAATGAAACTGATGGATATAGCAAACAATAAAATGATGGATTTCCTTCTGTTGCTCATCTGTGGATCACTGTCACTCGCTCCTCTATTCCTGTCCCAATTACTGTGTCCCCGGAATCTCCTGCGGGCTCGACTGGCCACCAGTATGTGCCTCACAGTCAGGGCGTTGAGCAGTAAAATCAACACAAATGGGAGTAACGGGGTTAAAATGTGATTAAACATGTCAAACACTGCCCATGTGAGAGTAATGTAGTAGCTTGTTTTGGGCACGCATTCCCACGGTATATCATTAAATATGTACCGTGGTTCAACTGCGAAACACCAAGGAATGTTTTGCATAAAGAAAATCGCACTCAGTACCGCTATCACTGTACCACATGTTTTTTTTGTACAATATTTTGCTTTCAGATTTTGGCAACAGATGGCCACATAGCGATCGAAGGTGAAAGCCACAGTGAACCAGACAGACATTGCCGATGTTGAAGCAGAAAGAACCATGAGAGCCCGACACACAGGAGTGATGGACACGAACGGATTTCGGAAATAAGAAGGAATAACTCGATAGAAGATCACCGCTATGATAATCACCATCAGATCTGTCACTGACATGGCCACCAGATAGTGAGTGACACATGTGGAGAGACCGCACCGCCCTCGAGACAGGATCACAATCGACAGCAGGTTAGCTACAGAGAGAGAAAGAGAAATGCCCTCACAATCGTACAACAACTTACGTTGACTTAATCAATTGCTGCAGTGTGATATAATGCCGATAGATCGAAAGTAATGCACTTTATAATGGTGCAGCAGATACCACTCTCTCATTGTTCAAATGCTAACATTGTGAGTTCGAAACGAGACAGCAGAAGACCTGTCTCGCAAACATTAAAAGGCAGAGAAAGAGAGAGACAGAGAGGTAAACTCATACAGACAGAGACAAAGCGAGAGAGGGAGAGAGAGTGAGATACGCAGTGACACTCAGGCACGAAGACACCGAGACAAACAGACAAAGAGACAAATCCGGAGACACACAGACAGAAATACAGATACAAACGCCAATAACAACAAAACTAAATTTGTAAAGACACATAGACACAGAGATAGTGTGAGATTGGGAAAAACGTACATACAGAGAGACACAGCAGCACATAGAAACCAACTAGAGATACACAGACATACACAGACAGAGAGGGAGATACAGCGATAGAGAGAGAAGCGGGGGGGGGGGGGGGGTTGGGAAGGAGTGGTGAGAGGAAGAGAGATTGAAAAATACGCAGACAGATAAACACACAGACAGATTGCATCGCTGGCTATATTATTGCTCGAAAGCTTGGATGATTTTACGCAGCCTTTGTGAAGTTTAAATTGTAATTAAAGTACAGTGTGATTAACAATAAAATAATTAATAGTAATAATAATAATCCTTGCATTTGATATAGTGCTTTTCATGTCGGGAGGACGAACCAAAGCGCGTCACTGAACACACTGTAAAGTGAATTGACTATAAATTTGTGGGTTAACGCGGTAGCCAATTTCGTAGAGCAATGTCCCACAAACAGTCGTAGATTGAAAATGACCAATTTATTATTGTTTTTGGTTTTTGGAGGGATTATTGTTAGGCTCTGTGTGGAGTAAGGAAACTTGCCCAAGGTTTCGCCCTGACATGGAATTAAACTCAGTTCACGCGCTTGCAAAGCGAGTGCTCCAATCACTGAGCTACAGGACTCCACAATTAAAAAGCATTGCAATGGATTCAGCGTCTTCACGTTTTGTTAAGACGTCTCAATGCGCTTCACAGAATATCCTGTAAAGTGAAATGTTGTAAAATGAAAATGTGAAATGAAACTATATGTTGTGGGCGAAATGCGGCAGTCAAAGGCAAACAATATTACACTGGTACAATTGTAGATAAAACGCCAGCAAACACCAGCAGCAAAAGCTTGGGAACCTTGGCTCGAACTTCAGCTCAATGAGGTGCTGTGGTTTCCAAATCACAAACTTCTGAAACAGAGGCAAGAGCACTGATACCAGGTGCGATTTTCCGTTCTCTCTCTCTCTCTCTCTCTCTCTCTCTCTCTCTCTCTCTCTCTCTCTCTCTCCATCTCTCTCTCTCTCTGTAATATATATTTATATTTTATACCAATCGCAATACACCGACTCAATAACATTTGATACAGCGCCATCTGGCGTCGTCCGCACACCTCAACGCCATTGACGAAATTTGACTGCAAGGACTGCATCTTTGGTCAAACGGCAGCTAAAGGGCTCGTAGTCACGGAGTAAGTTTTCAAGTTTCTCTCCAAGATTGTTGTACAAGACACTCAAATAAAATCCATTCTCTTTTTAAATTGTGCCATAAGATTTTGAGCATCCAAAGAGACCATTCGGTTTTCTTATATTAAGTTCTTACACAAATCACGAAAAATGATCAGTTTCTCGGCACGGGGCTGCAACCCACTACTTTCTGATTCAAAAGGAAAAGCGCCAGCAGCCGAGTCAGGCTGGAAGCTTTGCTTCACTGCAAATTACTGCAAGGGATGAATTGGTTAAACCACTTGCCAGGAACTCCAAAGGCAGCGAGGATCGGATAGTAAATATGTTCAATCCTGCGCATTAGCGCAATTCCCATCATCGCAACGAACTGATGATACCTACTATTGGTACAGACAGGAGTTTACGCTAACAAGATAAAATTGAAGAGCGAAAATATCAGTCTAATTTATAATGAGGGTGAACGCTCCATTGAGCAAATTTACTTGCGTGATCATGGATGAATTTAAGCCATGTGGAAAATATGTACTCCCCATGAGCTGCGCAAAATAAATCTATTATTTACTTTTCTCCAGCTTGTTTTATTTATCCGTGTAGCAACCCATGGCAACGCATTCAAGATTCGAGATGCTATCCTGCGTGAATGGCAGTATTCAAAGCAAATTGTTTTGCTGTGAAAGTATCCCAAAGAAAGATCCACATATGTGCCCATTTACAAACGGAAATTCAGTTTCTGGAATTGATGGCACATTCTCTCTTGGAGACCCGCACCATACATAAATTATACTGATGAATACTGGGTAGAGGATGGCAAGGATCAAGGCTTTGCGACCCAAGTTGGGCGCCTAGTTACTGTTGGATTTTAACAAATGAATGATAATGCTCGCCATAGAGAATCATTCTCCAGAAAATTACATTACGCCTTCCGTGCAGTCCATACATTTTGTGCAAATTGGTTAAAGACATAGTAGAGCTCCCGCTACACTGTGCGAACACACTCTCAGGTCAGGGTTAATGACAGAGTAAAGCTCCATCTCCACTGTGCGTCCCCACTCCCAGGTCAGGCTTAGAGACACAGTAAAGCTCCCTCTACACTTTTCGTCCATTCTTCCAGTTCAGGATTACAGACGCAGTGAAGCTCCCTCTACACTGTGCGCCCACACTCTCAGGTCAAAGTTACAGACACAGTAAACCTCCCTCTGCACTCTGCGTCCACACTCACAGGTCAGGTTAGAGACACAGTAAAGCTCCTCTACCCTGTGCGTCCACACTCCCAGGTCAGGGTTAGAGACACAATAAGGCTCACTCTGCACTGTGCGTACACACTCCCAGGTCAGGGTTAGAGACACAGTAAAGCTCACTCTACACAGCGTCCACACTCCGAGATCAGAGTTAGAGACACAGTAAAGCCCCCTCTACACTGTGCGTTCCTCCACGCTCCCAAGTACGGCTCAGTGGCTGCAAACTTTACAGCTGTTTGTACCTTTGTATTTGCAAAGCAGTACTTGCAAAGCAGTATTTGCAGGAGAAAGTTTTACCATGAGCAATTAGAGGTACAATTTGTTTTGGAGAGAAAAGCATAGGTGGGATAGTGTGGCCGAGCGGTCTGAGGCGTTGGATACAAGCTACATTCTCTTTGCGGATGTAAGTTCGAATCCCACCGCTATGAAATGCTCATGATCTTGTTCATCTTGGATAATGTTCACGTCAGATATGTTTATCTGAACAGAAGCAGCTGTGCGTACCGTGACTGAATCCATCTTCCAATAATTAAGCAGCAGCCAATGTGTTTATTCTATGAGGCAATACCCTGACATGTAATAGTGTCGATGGCCTTTCCGTCACTTTCATTCCAGCTGCAAAAAGTTTCACTCCTACAGCTCCAGCAATCCCATTCCATGATAAGTGTTAAACCTCTTCCGATAAGTCACTTTTACTTGAAATGCATGCGAAAGAGAGGTAGCAGAAAGTCACTGAATTTCCATGAAAAAGAAAAGTTGCTCCGATTCAGGAAGCGAGGAATGCTTTTGAAATTTCAAAAAAAAACAAGAACCAGTAACTATCATCAAATTAAATTTGGCAGTATCTCTTGGTAACAGGTTGCAGCTCAGCGTGAATAAAATAACTGATCTTTATCTACGGTCATATCACTCGTATATTGCTGACGCATTTCAAACTAGGCAACGGAAATGTTGTCGGTAAATTTGTTACTGACTTGATCCAAGTCATGTTTGAAAGCCTTTTGTATTTCATTGACTGTTCTGGGACAAGCAGACGGCTGATGAGCAAATAGTCCCACATCACACAGTAGCCAGTGTTTCCATCTATTTACATTGAGAATTCAACTTTGAATAACTCACTTATAGTCGTTATTATTTCTTGTAAATCCATTGATTGTGACAACAACTGAATCAACAATAAGCTGTATTTTTGTGGCAGAAGAGAATGGACAGAAGTTTCTCTGGCGCGGTGGATCTGCGCTGTGATCCAAAAGGTTGGTGGTTCATGCACATCCAGGTTCGATCCTATTCTGGAAGAAATATATTCTTCTTCAATTCTTCCCTCGCACTTGAAATAAGGCAATGAACCGCGACGACTTTATAATAGTTATATTATTATATTATTATTATTATTTGTCTTCTTTATTTTGCTCGGAGAAGAATGTTCTTGGCTGTTTAACCGACATTTTGATGGATTGTTTAATTTCGTGTTCAAACCATGTGTTGCAGGATGTGTTTGGAATTTAATTGATTAGCTATTAGCTATGTATATTCATAGAATTGTCGAACTAAAAGGACAGAAGGAGGTCATTCGGACCATTGTGTCCGTGTCGGCTCTTTTTAGAGAGCTATTCAAATCAATCCCACTCCAGCCCGCTTTCCCCATAGCCACGGAAATGTTGACCTCCCTAACCTGTTTCATCTCCATTTGACTCCAAATAGTGTCTCAAGATTATTCCAGGATATCGAACAGATAGCAAACTTCGTGATGACACAAACTCGACAACATCAGTTTCACTCCGGTCCTCCTCGACTCACGCAATCTGGAAACATCAAAAGGCTGAAAGGCCGGAGCTCAATAACCAGTTAGGTTGGACATTCAGTATAAATTCTGCTGTCGTATCGGAGTCAAACAAACAACATTAGCAGCAGCGAACAACATAATATTAATAATAAACCTATCATTTGATATATCGCCTCATCACGTATTGGAGAATTCTCAAATTGTTTCGCAGAACATACTGTAAGGTGAATTGACTGAATGTTTTGTGGGCAAAACGTCGGCTGCCAATTACATACAGCAAAACAGTCGTCGATTAAGTGACCAAAGTAAAAATATAATGTTTGGAAGGTATTATAATCTTGCCAGATTCATCACCCACTCGGGTTAGATTAAATTGAGATTGCCTCATTATCTGGCGAAAATATCGACACATAAACACATAAACACGGGATAAATGCAGAGGCTTCTTAACACTAACATTGACATGTTAAACTTCAAAATATAACTGCGCATTGTTTGTTCTGCTGGTTGGCAACTGTTCTGCAAATAGAGGCAAGTGTACAGCCGTAATAATATAGTGGCTACTACTCTGTGTTGTGGCCACAGCAAACCCGGTTCGAATCACAGCAATCGCTATCCCTGTTCACTTTGATTTTGCTCCCGTCAACGTCTTCACTCCTGCGGATCTAAACTCATTCAACTCCCTGGCTCTCCGTCACACTCAACGAACCAGTGGCAACCAAGGCGTGCGATTCTACCCTGAACTCTCCTTCCTACCGCACATCCGGTTCCTGACCAGGACCGCCTTCTTCCACCTCTGTCATATTGTCCACCTCCGACCATACCTTACCCAAATACAGCCGAAACCCTCGTGCCTGTGTTTGTCATCTCCAGGTTGGATGTCCTCCAACGCACACATCGCTGGTCTCTCCAGGTCCACCATCCACAAGATCAGCTCATTCAGATTCTGCCGCTCGCAAACTGACCGAGAACACGCTGCGTCCCCACATATCACCAGTTCTGGCCCAGGCTCCACTGGCTCCCCATTACCGAAGGGATCGACATCAAATTCTTCCCTCTCGTGTTCAAACCCCTTCACTCCGTGACACGTCTCTACCTCTCCGACCTCCTCATTCGCTTCCACCAGCCGGCGCCTCCCCTCGATTGGAACCGGCCTCCTGCTCGTCCCTAACACCCTCCACCCCACCATTGGAGGGCGTGCTTTCAGCCACTACGGCCCAATTCCCTGTAACCTTCTCCATCTATTCCTCCTCCTTGTCCGCTCTTCCCCTTTTCAAATCCGGCCTGAAAGTTTCCTCTTTGCATGTGCTTACGGCAACCTTTCCCCTAGCCCTACTCGGAGTCAGGCTCCAGCCGCTATACTGCGTGGAATGCGCTATATAAATGAAAGTTGTTGTTGTTATATTCTTAAAATATTTCAACGTAATCTCTGCACGATCTACACGAATTTGAAATTCTCAATTGTCGGGTGTTTGTGTCGTCACCGAGAAAACAACATCTTCTGTTCGTATAGCGCCTTTCACGTCGGGAAGACGTCGCAAAGGAGGGATAGACCGGTGACCGGAGGCACTGTTGAAGCGGAGGTTCTTGAAGGATGCAAGGAAGTGGACGAGACTGAGGAATGATGTGATGGAATTCTAGAGGATTGCAATGATGGGGCGACAAAGTGGGGGAGCTCATGCCAACGGAGCGGAGGACGCGTACAGGTTGCTGAGTGTTTAAGAAATCACTGAGCGATAGAGGAAGACGACCGTGCATGGCTTTGATGTTGAGGACCAAGATCTTGTATTCCTGCAGCTCAGTGGTTACTTTGCTCGCATTTCAGAGACATGGATTCCATTCCCGCCTGGGCTAAATGTTGGGCAAGTTTCCTTCATCTTCTCGCCTCTGATTACATGCCAGTAAGTAGTGCATCGAATGTTAGTCGATTGGCGGATCACTTTTCCTGCTTTAAGAATTCCTAAAATGATTCTTCATTTCCTAAATAAAAAACTCGTCGCTTGAATCCACGACTGTTTGTGGGGTACTGCTGTGTACAATTGGGTGCCACGTTTTGCCCACAATATATACCGTCAATTCACGTGACAGTATGTATTGTGAAGCGCTTCGAGACTTCTCGAAAACGTGATGATTTTGCATATCAAATGCAAGGATATTTGTTGTATTAAACTGTGCCCTTTGGGGAGTGGTGGGAAGCCAGTGTAGTCGGGCGAGGGAGTGAATGATAGGGTCGTAAATACTGGTGTAGGAGAGGACAAAAGCTGCAGAGTTCTGGTTGATCTGCGGTCTGTGGAGGGAGAAGTTGGGCAGGCCACAAGAGGGCAGTTTGTGTCATCAAGACGCA
>NW_024705729.1:0-25853 GCF_018977255.1 Callorhinchus milii | reverse complement strand
CTGGTGGAGTTGCAGCAGTATGATGGGCTCGGGAGAACTATAACAGTTTAACACGAAGGCATTCTCATGTTAATTATGAACTAAGACTCCCACCCCCACGCAGACTCGCACCCCCGCGTCGACTGCTTCAACTCATACATTGACTCCCATCACTCAGCAAAGCCACACCATTGTTCACGACCACCACGCGCAACCATCACGATTCGCACGCGAACTGCGTGAGGATAACTGCACGGCATTCACAACCATTATGGGGCTTTTTGGGTCGTGCTGGCCAACACCCCCCCTTCCCCCCGTGTGCCATGCCAGCCTTCACGTAGGTGCTGCTTGCTAATAGCACTTGTCCCAAGTCTGTAAGGGCTATACGGGGCATCTTTGTGTTTATATGTGCATCAATATCCCCCAATCTTATCCCGATTGTTCCATTGGTCTCACGTAACCAGCGTCAATTTGGAATGCGTTATGATTACGCTGGGTTACATAGGAATGCCTCCGGAGCTGAGACTGCGGACTATCTCCGTGCCCTTCAGCTTGTATTCCCGGTGCTTCGTCAGTGTCCACATTTCTGATTTGAATCACGTTATGCAGATCTCATAATTTTAAAAACATTTAGTATTTTTTTTTCCATCTTGCAGGAATCAATTCGTTTCCCAACGATGGGAAGGCAGTACTACAGTTCATCAATATATAAAAAAAATATCCGTCAAACCTTTGGCAATGAAAATCTTTATTACACAGCTGCATTAAGCTTTACATATGTAGGGCTGTTACAGAGGGGCTGTTTGTGTAGGGCTGTTTGCATAGGGGCTAACGGATAACAAACACAGTGGGCGGGGACTCCGTGAGCACACGGGGTGGTGCCCGCAACGACGTCCGTACTGGACGGCGTGAGGGGGGTTTCGATCCTCTAGGGGGGTATAAAAAGGGTTGAGCCAGAGAGCTCGGGGCTCAGTCTTAGTGTAGTTAAGGGAAGAGAGAAGACCGGCCAGATAGGCCCTGGACTCCCCCTGGGACGCCGCCCTTGTAAGGGCAGTGCAGGCTGGAGCCAGTGGCGTGGTCCCGGAACCAGAGTCAGACCTCTGGGATTCCGGGTACCGTAGCCCGACTAACCAGTGTCGGGCCAGACAGCCTCCCCTAGCCCGTTAGCGGAGGACTCGCTAGGAAGGCTAGCTAGGGGTGAATTCCCAGTTGTACGGGTGAGGGGGCCGATACATCCCTCCAGTATGTAAAGACATTGTGCAAATAAATACGTGTGCCTTACCCCGTTGTCCACGCGTCTTCAAGAACACTTCATCTGGCGTCAGAAGAACCAAGAACATGGACACGCGCCAAACAGCTCGAGCCAGGGAACAGCAAACGGAAGACGCCGCCGAAATTGTCGAGCCCGAGATGGCTCAACAAGACGACGTGCAGCCGGGGCCGGACGCGTTCTTACCGGAGCGTCGCCATGAAGAGGAGCAGCGGACAGACACCTGAGGCTGGCTCACGAGAGGCTGGCGGAACTGCTCTACGCCGCTGCCGCTACGCTGGAGAACATCACACGGCTGGGGGCTGGTGGTCCACCGCGGGGCGAGGGGAACCGGCGTCCGGAGCGCCTTCCCGCCATTTCTGAAGATTCAAATTTTGAATTTCCCGCCATCGACGCGGCGACCGCTAGGGGCGTGGCCAACCTCAACCTGGGGTCCGACATCGGCCGCGCTGGGGCTGCCGCATCAACGACGGAGGAGGGCGCGTCATCAAAGCTGCGACAGGCGATGCCATCTGCCGTTCGCGCCGAGACGCAGCCGAGTCGGGGAGACAGCAGCCCACGGGACTCCACGGCAACTGCTGCGCTGCATCAAAGGCTGCCCCCGCTTAAAGAATTCGTGGGCGCAGAGGGCGACTGGAGCGGCTTCCGAAGACGCTTCCTCGCCCACCAAGAAATGGCTAAATGGACAGACGCAGAAGCTCTCAGCGCCCTGCCGGCGCTCCTGGACGGCGACGCGCTTGCCGCCCTAACATCGGCACCGAAGGAAAGGCGCTCTACGTTACCAATGGCGCTGCAGCTGCTGGGAGGGGTCTACGGACCATCGGCGGAATGCAGACAGGAGTTCTACGACCGCAAGCGGGGAGAAAAGGAGTCGCCCCTGGCGTACCGAACGAGCCTCCTGGCGATGGCCAAGTCGGCCTTCCCCCGTATGGATGACGACGGCATCGACGCTATGGTGACGGAGAAAATACTCCTCCTGGCTGACGATCTTGACATCGCTGTCGTCGCACAGGAGGACGCGGAAATGACATCGCTCCAGGCGGCGCGGCTCCTCCACGCAAACCTCCTGTCGCTCCGGCGAAAGCCAGCAGGGCATCGGCGGGGCGTGCGGTGGCTGCAGCCACCCTTCCGACGGAGGAACTCTACGCCGTCGACCACCGACGGCAACAGGCGACGAGTGCACGGCCGGGCCAGGACGGGTCGGGCCGTTCCGACCATTCGTCACCTCCGACGTCGCTCCCGCGGTGTTTTAACTGCGGCGTCCGGGGCCACGTCGCCTCGGGGTGCCGCTCTCCTCGTCAGCGCGGGACGACACCTCACCGGGACGACGGGCCTCATCCCAAGCTCCACCATCAAAAACCGGCGAGTCGCGGCACCCCACACGTTTGGCCCACACACACACCCGTCACGCACTCAAACACCGCGACGAGAGGGGGGCCGGTATCACGCACCATCGCACCATCACGCACCACTCCGGGTACCCATATCGAACCCGGCCAGTGGTCCGTGCTGGCCGATCGTGTGGTTGCCGCATCGTCGGGGTCGTCGGCCGTTGTGGGTATATCGACGGGGTTGAAGTGCGCATCCTGGTCGATACGGGAGCATCGGCGACTATTATTTCGGAATTAATTTATAATATTCTCCCTGTCCGGAGTCGTCCCTTGATGCCAGTTAACATACCATTCTATGCGGCTAACGGGGGCTCACTTGGCATCATCGGACAAATTCGTGCCCAAATTTGTATCGGGGAAATAAAATTGTCTGGGCCGATTTTTGTTTCTTCCTCGCTGGCGGTTCCGTGCCTGCTGGGGACGGACTTCCTGGCCAAAATGCCGATTGTAATTTTGATCGACCAGGGGTGCATAGAGCTTCCATCGGGCAGACGCATGGCGTTTCTGCCATCACCGGTTGCGACTCGGACGGCGTTCGCGACGGTGCCGGCGTTCGTGGAAAGAACGGTACGCGTTCCTCCGGGGACGCAAATGTTGGTACCCTTGAAACTTCGGCGGCCCCTCGTTAAGGGTGCTGGGGCACAAGGGGTACTGTTGGGACCGTCTAGGGCCGGGGTTAGTGGACCTGACTTACTACCGGCCCAGACCATAGTGAGAGGGGATGGTGAACCCTTCATCGCGGTCCTAAATGTGGGCTCGCGGACGGTGGTGATCCCACAGGGGACCGTGCTTGCTCACGCAACGCCGGTGCCGTGTGAGGAACCCGCCGTAAATTGCGTCAACACTGTCCCTGCGTCGCGACCGCATTCGGACAGCGATGAAGGGTGGCTCGAGGCGCTTTGTGCGGGATCGACGGACCTGTCCGATTCAGAGCGTCAACAACTTAAAACGCTACTGCGAGAATTTTCCGACGTTTTTAGTCGAAATAAATATGATTTGGGTTGCACTCACTTGCTGCGTCACCATATTGACACGGGTGACAGCGCGCCAATTCGCCAAAATCCGTTTCGGTTGAGTCCCGCCGAAAAGGACCATGTCAAATCGGCTGTTGATGACATGTTGGCCGCGGACATCATTTCTCCTTCCACCAGCCCTTGGGGAGCGCCGATCGTCCTGGTTAAAAAGCAGGACGGTTCGTTGCGGTTTTGCGTTGACTTCCGGCGTCTTAATAAAATTTCGGTTGCCGACGCATACCCGCTCCCTCGGATGGATGAATCGCTTGACGCCTTGGCGGGAGCGCGATTCTTTTCCACACTCGATTTACTTTCGGGATTCTGGCAGCTTCCTCTGGATGATGAGTCAAAGCCTAAAACTGCTTTTCGTACACCGCACGGCTTGTTTCAATTCAACCGGTTGCCGATGGGCTTACACTCAGCGCCGGCAACTTTCCAGCGTTTAATGGAATTGGTTTTGGCTGGACTGCAATGGGAGTCGTGCCTCATTTATTTGGATGACGTTATCGTCTTTGGAAAAACTTTTGATGAACATCTCCAGAGGTTGCGGGCGGTTTTCCTAAAGATGCGGGCTGCTAATTTGAAATTCAAGCCCCAAAAATGCCATTTGTTGCGTGATTCGGTGCGTTATTTGGGGCACATCGTGGGACGCTCAGGTATTGCTACCGATCCCGCCAAAACGCAGTGTGTCAGCTCCTGGCCGACTCCCACCTCGGTGGGAGAGGTCAGGAGTTTCATTGGGTTCGCGTCGTATTATCGACGGTTTGTTGCTGATTTTGCGACAATTGCTAAACCCCTGCACGCTTTAACATCTAAAGGGGTTCGGTTCCACTGGGGTCAAGAGGAGGAGGCTGCGTTCCGCTCCCTTCGGGACGCCCTGGTGAAAGCCCCTCCCTTGATCTACCCTGATTTTTCGAAGCCCTTTTTGCTCGACACCGATGCGAGCAACACGGGTATTGGGGGTGTGCTTTCCCAGGTGGTTGATGGCGTTGAACGGGTGGTCGCATACGGTAGTCGGGTGTTGTCTCCTGCGGAGCAGAGATATTGTGTCACCCGTAGAGAACTGTTGGCAATTGTTTTTTTCATCCAACAGTATCGCCCATATCTGTACGGTCGGCATTTCACCGTCCGCACAGATCATGCGGCACTACAGTATGCCCTGCGGGTTCAACAACCATCGGGACAGTTGTCTCGATGGTTGGAGGTTCTCCAGGATTTTGATTTTGAGACCACTTACCGTAAGGGCGTTCGCCATACCAACGCGGACGCTCTGTCACGCATGCCAACCACCTCGGAATGTGCATGCCTCCTGGGGTCGGGACGTTGCAGACCTTCAGGGGACGCATCGGTTCCGATCCTGGCAGCCACCGACGACGACGAACCACTGCCTGATAATTCGATCGAACAACAGGGAAGGGATTCCCTGTTGGGGTTGCCCGTCACTGAGTGGGGGCGCCTCCAAATGGAGGATACCTCCCTCCTCGGGTGGCGTCGTCGCGTCGGGGGTGCTGGCCGGGTGAAAGGTGATTCGGGTGCATGGGAAATGGTACAGGGTCTGCTCATGCATTGGGACGCAAAATCACAGCGACATCGGCTGGTCGTCCCTTCGGAGTTGCGAGGCAAAGTGGTGTGGGCCGCGCATGAGCGCCTGTTACATCTGGGGACTCTAAAGACCCTTGCACTGATACAACTAGATTTTTTTTGGCCTGGTATGACAAAGGATGTTGGGGATCTTTTGAGTTCATGCCCGCGGTGTGCGCAACGGAAACCGCCGGCACGGGAGTCTAACCCGCCTTTACAATCAATCAAGGTGTCCAGAATAAATGAGCTTGTCGCGCTGGACATCTTGGGCCCATTTCCCGCCACCCCCAGGGGCAATAGGTATTTGCTGACAGGAGTCGAGTATTTTACGCGCTGGCCCATGGCCTGGCCCCTTGCCAACCAGTCGGCAGCAGCCATCGTGGACGCCTTTGTTCAGGGATACGTCCTGGACAAAGGTGCTCCGGAACGGCTGCTGACCGACCAGGGTAAAAATTTTTCAAGCAAATTACTTAAACAAGTCTGTGACCTCTTAGGCACAAAGAAAATTCGGACCTCCCCGTATCACCCACAGACAGACGGAATGGTCGAGCGCCTGCATCGCACCATTTCGTCAATGATGGCACAGCAGGTCTCAGATTCTCAGACTGATTGGGACCTGCATATTCAGGGGGTCTTGGCGGCATACCGGATGGCACCCCATGCAGCTACGGGATTTTCCCCCTTTTACCTTATGTACGGTCGCGAACCCGACCCGCCTGTTCGCGCCCAGCTGCAGATCCCCGACCCGCAAGGAAAAACTAAATTGGCTGACCACGTCAAATTTAATCTGGCTAAATTAACAGAGGCGCGGGATGCTGCGAGGTTGAACTCGGACCTCCGTCAAAAGGCGAACGAGCGCCTCAGGCTGGGTCGGGCGCATGTAATACAGTGGAAACCGGGGGACAGGGCATGGTTGCACTGTCCCCAAGTACCCCTGGCCACCTCCCCTAAGCTGGCGCGGCCGTGGCGGGGCCCTGTGGAAGTGGTCGAGGTCTTGCGACCACAGTGCGTGCGCATTCGTTGGGGGAAGCGGCGATGGTTCGTGCACCCCTCTCGGTTGAAACCTTTCGTCGCGGTACACAAACCCACTTCACACATGCGTGGCCAGACGTGTGGGGGGTCGACCGACTCACTAGCTCCGTCTCCACCGCGCTCACCTAATGCCTTGCCGGCCGTGCCACCTCCAGGTGCATCGGGACTGACGAGCCCGCACCCACCTGCTGCTGCAAGGGACGCCGCGGTTCCCGCGACGTCAGACGCGGACTCTATACAAAACGAACAACCGCCACCGGCGGGTTCGCCACCCGGGATTGCCCCGTGTGACGGGCCTGCAGCAAGGACACGCGCAAAAATGCGCAGACTCTTATAATGCATTGGACGAACATTTTTTTTTCTTCTTCGCTCTTACGTACGGTTGCGTGGTGCTGCGTCGGTGGGGAGCTCCTAACACATTTTTTTTGTGTTGTGTTGCATGTGTGCTGCGAGTTCCCTGCTTAACCTGTATATATGCGTCGCTCTTACGGTATTCGTATTTATTCAGGGGGGGTGCGTCGGATTGTTCCCTTCGGGGTTGTGGGTTTTGTTGTTGTCATTGTTGTTGTTGTTGTCGTTGTTGCTGTTGGTTCCTTCATGTTAGCGTTAAAAACGTTTTTTTAAGGCACACGCGGGTATCCAGGGGTTAAACAGCCTTTATTAAAGTTGTTGCAGCCGGGACGGCTGCGAGCTGTACAGGGGGGGTGATGTAGGGCTGTTACAGAGGGGCTGTTTGTGTAGGGCTGTTTGCATAGGGGCTAACGGATAACAAACACAGTGGGCGGGGACTCCGTGAGCACACGGGGTGGTGCCCGCAACGACGTCCGTACTGGACGGCGTGAGGGGGGTTTCGATCCTCTAGGGGGGTATAAAAAGGGTTGAGCCAGAGAGCTCGGGGCTCAGTCTTAGTGTAGTTAAGGGAAGAGAGAAGACCGGCCAGATAGGCCCTGGACTCCCCCTGGGACGCCGCCCTTGTAAGGGCAGTGCAGGCTGGAGCCAGTGGCGTGGTCCCGGAACCAGAGTCAGACCTCTGGGATTCCGGGTACCGTAGCCCGACTAACCAGTGTCGGGCCAGACAGCCTCCCCTAGCCCGTTAGCGGAGGACTCAGCTAGGAAGGCTAGCTAGGGGTGAATTCCCAGTTGTACGGGTGAGGGGGCCGATACATCCCTCCAGTATTGTAAAGACATTGTGCAAATAAATACGTGTGCCTTACCCCGTTGTCCACGCGTCTTCAAGAACACTTCACATATGTAATTAAACTTCCAATCATATTATAATACAAAGACAAATAACCCCCTGCAGAGCCTTAACAGACAGTTGGGGCAGGTACTGTTAGCAAGCGCCTATGATGGCCTGCACAGCACACGAGATGGGTGGCAAGCACCACGCCCGACCGCCTTTGTCTCCCCAGTGGCGATGTTTACACACGGCACCAGGTACTCATTTCAGGCTGAGTTGACCTAGGGAGAGGCCCAGCATCAGTTCAAATAATCATCACTGCTGTTGGGTGTGAGCGGGTATCTAACTCGGGTCGCTGGGTTCATAGTTCCGAGTTAACCACTGCACCACCGCTCCCCCAACCTTGTAATAACGCACATTATAACACACCTCAACTGAATTATAATACGCATCCAATGCAAGTTAAACAAATATTCTTACACAACTACAGCCACCATTCACGACTATGTGGCAGTGAGATCACCACAGCGCTTGTGCCAGGCTACGTGCACGTTTTAGCCACGTGACATGTCGAAGGCCCACTGACAGGTCATGAAACAGACCAAGGTGTTGTGGGTTAACCGAGATGGCAGGCAGATACACCACCTGTGCTCCCCACTGTGACACGTCGTTCAGTTTTAGCCGACTGGAGAACCTCTCGTTGTTGTGAGCATCACTCGTGCGCCCTCCGCTATTCTCGGACGCTGCTTCCAACTGCCCAGTAGCGTCGATCACGAGCTTCTTCCACATGAGCCTGGTCACACACACAAACTCGCTTACAGGAGCACAATAAACATCCATTAATGGAGTTAGTGAAACATCCTACTGTAGGACCGTAGAGCTTGGGAATTCTTGGCAGTGGTTCTGCCTGCCCTTCCAGCGTGTGTGCTTTCCAGCAATTCTGCATCATTCTCTCTAATATCTGTGAAATATAAACAAAAGGCATTACACGCAATAAACTATTAAATTTCATGATAAGTTAAACTACCATTTTAAAGCACAGGGGAAGAAACGTGAGTCTTACAATTCGGATGATACGGTGAGAACTTTGGCATATATTAATTTTGCAAATAATTAAAAAGACACGGGAAGGTAAAGTGCTCTGGTGCATCTGAAAGTCTGGCGAAATCCTCAAAACTAGAGCCCGACATATACATCGGTTGATATTTGGCTTTTTTTGTTAAACGTCATTATCGGCATTTTATGCCACCAATGTGCCCGCACATTGGTGGCATAGAGACACTGAGCCAACACTCCTGAGATCCTAGATTCAAACCCTGGGTCTGGGTGTCTCTCTCATGTTCAAAATGACTGGGTCAGAGACACGGAGCCAACAATGCTGAGATCCTAGATTAAAACATTGGGTCTGGGTGTTTCTCTCAGGTTCATAATGGATGGTTCAGACACTGAGCCAACACTGCTGAGATCCTGGATTCAATCCCTGAGTCAGGGTGTCTCTCTCAGTTTCATAATGGCCAGGTTCGAGGCCATAATGGGCTTTGAGAGGTATGTCTGAGAACAAAGCTGTAGAGTCATCTTCTTGGTTCTTTCGGTAAAGTCACGTAGAAGGGAAGTAATAAAATAATAAAAAATAAAACATAATAAAATTATTCTCACGACGTTTCGGCCACAACGCAAGCAGCCGTCCTCAGGTGAAAACCAGGTCCGTCGAGGCGACAGAGTCTGAATGAAACAGCACACGAGCTTGGAGCATATATATAAGCTGGGCGCATTGACAAAGGGATTTGCATATCAAGAGGAATTTAGCATATTTATGCCAATCTAAAATGAGCTTATAACCCGTGACTGCTGCCATCCGTGTTTCTTGGCCACGATTAGGTGGCCGAGAAGTATCCTCCCCATTTTTGCACCTCTTGTTGGCGCAAAGCCCGGGCAGGTTTTTCAGGAAATCCTGGGTTGCCCATGTGTCAGGATCCCCCTCTCAGCCTTGCTGGTGATGTCCAAAGGAGTGCGTAGGACGACGATTGGTACCAGTTTGGTTGTAGGGGCTGCCGGGAATGTGCCGCAGAGCGTCACAAAACCGCCTGAGGGGCCCCACTCCTGATTTTCTGTTGGGGTTTACTACCTTAGCCATTGACTCTCCCGAGACACTCCCGAGACACTCACAAGGCAGTGAGAAAACCGCGTAACCCTGGGAGGGGCCCTTACCAGGTACTGACAGCCGGGCCAGCTGTGCCTGGGACTTGCGTAAGGCAGAGTCGTCACGCCCTGAGGTAGTTTATCACAAACTAACCGCGACCTGTACTATCTTATATTATATACATTTATATAGGGCCTTATTCCTAAACAATTGATGGCTATTATAAAATTGTGCATACGATGATAGTGGTTTAGATAAATAGCGGGGTTATTACAATTTGTGATGTAGTACTTGTGACAAGAACAAGCGGGAGCGGTTCAGGAGGGGTAGTGAGAGGTGTAAGGGTAGTGATAGGGGTTGGGGTAGTGAGAGAGGTTGGGGTAGTGATAGGGGTAAGGGTGGTGATACGGTTGTTATAGGAGTTGGGGTTAGCGTAGTGATAGGGGTTGGGGTAGGCCTGGTTGTAGCTGGTGGAGTTGCAGCAGTATGATGGGCTCGGGAGAACTATAACAGTTTAACACGAAGGCATTCTCATGTTAATTATGAACTAAGACTCCCACCCCCACGCAGACTCGCACCCCCGCGTCGACTGCTTCAACTCATACATTGACTCCCATCACTCAGCAAAGCCACACCATTGTTCACGACCACCACGCGCAACCATCACGATTCGCACGCGAACTGCGTGAGGATAACTGCACGGCATTCACAACCATTATGGGGCTTTTTGGGTCGTGCTGGCCAACACCCCCCCCTTCCCCCCCGTGTGCCATGCCAGCCTTCACGTAGGTGCTGCTTGCTAATAGCACTTGTCCCAAGTCTGTAAGGGCTATACGGGGCATCTTTGTGTTTATATGTGCATCAATATCCCCCAATCTTATCCCGATTGTTCCATTGGTCTCACGTAACCAGCGTCAATTTGGAATGCGTTATGATTACGCTGGGTTACATAGGAATGCCTCCGGAGCTGAGACTGCGGACTATCTCCGTGCCCTTCAGCTTGTATTCCCGGTGCTTCGTCAGTGTCCACATTTCTGATTTGAATCACGTTATGCAGATCTCATAATTTTAAAAACATTTAGTATTTTTTTTTCCATCTTGCAGGAATCAATTCGTTTCCCAACGATGGGAAGGCAGTACTACAGTTCATCAATATATAAAAAAAATATCCGTCAAACCTTTGGCAATGAAAATCTTTATTACACAGCTGCATTAAGCTTTACATATGTAATTAAACTTCCAATCATATTATAATACAAAGACAAATAACCCCCTGCAGAGCCTTAACAGACAGTTGGGGCAGGTACTGTTAGCAAGCGCCTATGATGGCCTGCACAGCACACGAGATGGGTGGCAAGCACCACGCCCGACCGCCTTTGTCTCCCCAGTGGCGATGTTTACACACGGCACCAGGTACTCATTTCAGGCTGAGTTGACCTAGGGAGAGGCCCAGCATCAGTTCAAATAATCATCACTGCTGTTGGGTGTGAGCGGGTATCTAACTCGGGTCGCTGGGTTCATAGTTCCGAGTTAACCACTGCACCACCGCTCCCCCCAACCTTGTAATAACGCACATTATAACACACCTCAACTGAATTATAATACGCATCCAATGCAAGTTAAACAAATATTCTTACACAACTACAGCCACCATTCACGACTATGTGGCAGTGAGATCACCACAGCGCTTGTGCCAGGCTACGTGCACGTTTTAGCCACGTGACATGTCGAAGGCCCACTGACAGGTCATGAAACAGACCAAGGTGTTGTGGGTTAACCGAGATGGCAGGCAGATACACCACCTGTGCTCCCCACTGTGACACGTCGTTCAGTTTTAGCCGACTGGAGAACCTCTCGTTGTTGTGAGCATCACTCGTGCGCCCTCCGCTATTCTCGGACGCTGCTTCCAACTGCCCAGTAGCGTCGATCACGAGCTTCTTCCACATGAGCCTGGTCACACACACAAACTCGCTTACAGGAGCACAATAAACATCCATTAATGGAGTTAGTGAAACATCCTACTGTAGGACCGTAGAGCTTGGGAATTCTTGGCAGTGGTTCTGCCTGCCCTTCCAGCGTGTGTGCTTTCCAGCAATTCTGCATCATTCTCTCTAATATCTGTGAAATATAAACAAAAGGCATTACACGCAATAAACTATTAAATTTCATGATAAGTTAAACTACCATTTTAAAGCACAGGGGAAGAAACGTGAGTCTTACAATTCGGATGATACGGTGAGAACTTTGGCATATATTAATTTTGCAAATAATTAAAACGACACGGGAAGGTAAAGTGCTCTGGTGCATCTGGAAGTCTGGCGAAATCCTCAAAACTAGAGCCCGACATATACATCGGTTGATATTTGGCTTTTTTTGTTAAACGTCATTATCGGCATTTTATGCCACCAATGTGCCCGCACATTGGTGGCATAGAGACACTGAGCCAACACTCCTGAGATCCTAGATTCAAACCCTGGGTCTGGGTGTCTCTCTCATGTTCAAAATGACTGGGTCAGAGACACGGAGCCAACAATGCTGAGATCCTAGATTAAAACATTGGGTCTGGGTGTTTCTCTCAGGTTCATAATGGATGGTTCAGACACTGAGCCAACACTGCTGAGATCCTGGATTCAATCCCTGAGTCAGGGTGTCTCTCTCAGTTTCATAATGGCCAGGTTCGAGGCCATAATGGGCTTTGAGAGGTATGTCTGAGAACAAAGCTGTAGAGTCATCTTCTTGGTTCTTTCGGTAAAGTCACGTAGAAGGGAAGTAATAAAATAATAAAAAATAAAACATAATAAAATTATTCTCACGACGTTTCGGCCACAACGCAAGCAGCCGTCCTCAGGTGAAAACCAGGTCCGTCGAGGCGACAGAGTCTGAATGAAACAGCACACGAGCTTGGAGCATATATATAAGCTGGGCGCATTGACAAAGGGATTTGCATATCAAGAGGAATTTAGCATATTTATGCCAATCTAAAATGAGCTTATAACCCGTGACTGCTGCCATCCGTGTTTCTTGGCCACGATTAGGTGGCCGAGAAGTATCCTCCCCATTTTTGCACCTCTTGTTGGCGCAAAGCCCGGGCAGGTTTTTCTGAAAATCCTGGGTTGCCCATGTGTCAGGATCCCCCTCTCAGCCTTGCTGGTGATGTCCAAAGGAGTGCGTAGGACGACGATTGGTACCAGTTTGGTTGTAGGGGCTGCCGGGAATGTGCCGCAGAGCGTCACAAAACCGCCTGAGGGGCCCCACTCCTGATTTTCTGTTGGGGTTTACTACCTTAGCCATTGACTCTCCCGAGACACTCCCGAGACACTCACAAGGCAGTGAGAAAACCGCGTAACCCTGGGAGGGGCCCTTACCAGGTACTGACAGCCGGGCCAGCTGTGCCTGGGACTTGCGTAAGGCAGAGTCGTCACGCCCTGAGGTAGTTTATCACAAACTAACCGCGACCTGTACTATCTTATATTATATACATTTATATAGGGCCTTATTCCTAAACAATTGATGGCTATTATAAAATTGTGCATACGATGATAGTGGTTTAGATAAATAGCGGGGTTATTACAATTTGTGATGTAGTACTTGTGACAAGAACAAGCGGGAGCGGTTCAGGAGGGGTAGTGAGAGGTGTAAGGGTAGTGATAGGGGTTGGGGTAGTGAGAGAGGTTGGGGTAGTGATAGGGGTAAGGGTGGTGATACGGTTGTTATAGGAGTTGGGGTTAGCGTAGTGATAGGGGTTGGGGTAGGCCTGGTTGTAGCTGGTGGAGTTGCAGCAGTATGATGGGCTCGGGAGAACTATAACAGTTTAACACGAAGGCATTCTCATGTTAATTATGAACTAAGACTCCCACCCCCACGCAGACTCGCACCCCCGCGTCGACTGCTTCAACTCATACATTGACTCCCATCACTCAGCAAAGCCACACCATTGTTCACGACCACCACGCGCAACCATCACGATTCGCACGCGAACTGCGTGAGGATAACTGCACGGCATTCACAACCATTATGGGGCTTTTTGGGTCGTGCTGGCCAACACCCCCCCCTTCCCCCCCGTGTGCCATGCCAGCCTTCACGTAGGTGCTGCTTGCTAATAGCACTTGTCCCAAGTCTGTAAGGGCTATACGGGGCATCTTTGTGTTTATATGTGCATCAATATCCCCCAATCTTATCCCGATTGTTCCATTGGTCTCACGTAACCAGCGTCAATTTGGAATGCGTTATGATTACGCTGGGTTACATAGGAATGCCTCCGGAGCTGAGACTCCGGACAATCTCCGTGCCCGTCAGCTTGTATTCCCGGTGCTTCGTCAGTGTCCACATTTCTGATTTGAATCACGTTATGTAGATCTCATAATTTTAAAAACATTTAGTATTTTTTTTTCCATTTGCAGGAATCAATTCGTTTCCCAACGATGGGAAGGCAGTACTACAGTTCATCATATATAAAAAAAATATCCGTCAAACCTTTGGCAATGAAAATCTTTATTACACAGCTGCATTAAGCTTTACATATGTAATTAAACTTCCAATCATATGTAATACAAAGACAAATATCCCCTGCAGAGCCTTAACAGACAGTTGGGCAGGTACTGTTAGCAAGCGCCTATGATGGCCTGCACAGCACACGAGATGGGTGGCAAGCACCACGCCCGGCCGCCTTTGTCTCCCCAGTGGCGATGTTTACACACGGCACCAGGTACTCATTTCAGGCTGAGTTGACCAGGGAGAGGCCCAGCATCAGTTCAAATAATCATCACTGCTGTTGGGTGTGAGCGGGTATCTAACTCGGGTCGCCAGGTTCATAGTTCCGAGTTAACCACTGCACCACCGCTCCCCCCTACCTTGTAATAAAGCACATTATAACACACCTCAACTGAATTATAATACGCATCCAATGCAAGTTAAACAAATATTCTTACACAACTACAGCCACCATTCACGACTATGTGGCAGTGAGATCACCACAGCGCTTGTGCCAGGCTACGTGCACGTTTTAGCCACGTGACATGTCGAAGGCCCACTGACAGGTCATGAAACAGACCAAGGTGTTGTGGGTTAACCGAGATGGCAGGCAGATACACCACCTGTGCTCCCCACTGTGACACGTCGTTCAGTTTTAGCCGACTGGAGAACCTCTCGTTGTTGTGAGCATCACTCGTGCGCCCTCCGCTATTCTCGGACGCTGCTTCCAACTGCCCAGTAGCGTCGATCACGAGCTTCTTCCACATGAGCCTGGTCACACACACAAACTCGCTTACAGGAGCACAATAAACATCCATTAATGGAGTTAGTGAAACATCCTACTGTAGGACCGTAGAGCTTGGGAATTCTTGGCAGTGGTTCTGCCTGCCCTTCCAGCGTGTGTGCTTTCCAGCAATTCTGCATCATTCTCTCTAATATCTGTGAAATATAAACAAAAGGCATTACACGCAATAAACTATTAAATTTCATGATAAGTTAAACTACCATTTTAAAGCACAGGGGAAGAAACGTGAGTCTTACAATTCGGATGATACGGTGAGAACTTTGGCATATATTAATTTTGCAAATAATTAAAACGACACGGGAAGGTAAAGTGCTCTGGTGCATCTGGAAGTCTGGCGAAATCCTCAAAACTAGAGCCCGACATATACATCGGTTGATATTTGGCTTTTTTTGTTAAACGTCATTATCGGCATTTTATGCCACCAATGTGCCCGCACATTGGTGGCATAGAGACACTGAGCCAACACTCCTGAGATCCTAGATTCAAACCCTGGGTCTGGGTGTCTCTCTCATGTTCAAAATGACTGGGTCAGAGACACGGAGCCAACAATGCTGAGATCCTAGATTAAAACATTCGGTCTGGGTGTTTCTCTCAGGTTCATAATGGATGGTTCAGACACTGAGCCAACACTGCTGAGATCCTGGATTCAATCCCTGAGTCAGGGTGTCTCTCTCAGTTTCATAATGGCCAGGTTCGAGGCCATAATGGGCTTGAGAGGTATGTCTGAGAACAAAGCTGTAGAGTCATCTTCTTGGTTCTTTCGGTAAAGTCACGTAGAAGGGAAGTAATAAAATAATAAAAAATAAAACATAATAAAATTATTCTCACGACGTTTCGGCCACAACGCAAGCAGCCGTCCTCAGGTGAAAACCAGGTCCGTCGAGGCGACAGAGTCTGAATGAAACAGCACACGAGCTTGGAGCATATATATAAGCTGGGCGCATTGACAAAGGGATTTGCATATCAAGAGGAATTTAGCATATTTATGCCAATCTAAAATGAGCTTATAACCCGTGACTGCTGCCATCCGTGTTTCTTGGCCACGATTAGGTGGCCGAGAAGTATCCTCCCCATTTTTGCACCTCTTGTTGGCGCAAAGCCCGGGCAGGTTTTTCTGGAAATCCTGGGTTGCCCATGTGTCAGGATCCCCCTCTCAGCCTTGCTGGTGATGTCCAAAGGAGTGCGTAGGACGACGATTGGTACCAGTTTGGTTGTAGGGGCTGCCGGGAATGTGCCGCAGAGCGTCACAAAACCGCCTGAGGGGCCCCACTCCTGATTTTCTGTTGGGGTTTACTACCTTAGCCATTGACTCTCCCGAGACACTCCCGAGACACTCACAAGGCAGTGAGAAAACCGCGTAACCCTGGGAGGGGCCCTTACCAGGTACTGACAGCCGGGCAAGCTGTGCCTGGGACTTGCGTAAGGCAGAGTCGTCACGCCCTGAGGTAGTTTATCACAAACTAACCGCGACCTGTACTATCTTATATTATATACATTTATATAGGCCCTTATTCCTAAACAATTGATGGCTATTATAAAATTGTGCATACGATGATAGTGGTTTAGATAAATAGCGGGGTTATTACAATTTGTGATGTAGTACTTGTGACAAGAACAAGCGGGAGCGGTTCAGGAGGGGTAGTGAGAGGTGTAAGGGTAGTGATAGGGGTTGGGGTAGTGAGAGAGGTTGGGGTAGTGATAGGGGTAAGGTTGGTGATACGGTTGTTATAGGAGTTGGGGTTAGCGTAGTGATAGGGGTTGGGTAGGCCTGGTTGTAGCTGGTGGAGTTGCAGCAGTATGATGGGCTCGGGAGAACTATAACAGTTTAACACGAAGGCATTCTCATGTTAATTATGAACTAAGACTCCCACCCCCACGCAGACTCGCACCCCCGCGTCGACTGCTTCAACTCATACATTGACTCCCATCACTCAGCAAAGCCACACCATTGTTCACGACCACCACGCGCAACCATCACGATTCGCACGCGAACTGCGTGAGGATAACTGCACGGCATTCACAACCATTATGGGCCTTTTTGGGTCGTGCTGGCCAACACCCCCCCCTTCCCCCCCGTGTGCCATGCCAGCCTTCACGTAGGTGCTGCTTGCTAATAGCACTTGTCCCAAGTCTGTAAGGGCTATACGGGGCATCTTTGTGTTTATATGTGCATCAATATCCCCCAATCTTATCCCGATTGTTCCATTGGTCTCACGTAACCAGCGTCAATTTGGAATGCGTTATGATTACGCTGGGTTACATAGGAATGCCTCCGGAGCTGAGACTGCGGACTATCTCCGTGCCCTTCAGCTTGTATTCCCGGTGCTTCGTCAGTGTCCACATTTCTGATTTGAATCACGTTATGCAGATCTCATAATTTTAAAAACATTTAGTATTTTTTTTTCCATCTTGCAGGAATCAATTCGTTTCCCAACGATGGGAAGGCAGTACTACAGTTCATCAATATATAAAAAAAATATCCGTCAAACCTTTGGCAATGAAAATCTTTATTACACAGCTGCATTAAGCTTTACATATGTAGGGCTGTTACAGAGGGGCTGTTTGTGTAGGGCTGTTTGCATAGGGGCTAACGGATAACAAACACAGTGGGCGGGGACT
Source organism: Callorhinchus milii (assembly GCF_018977255.1). Taxonomy (NCBI): domain Eukaryota; kingdom Metazoa; phylum Chordata; class Chondrichthyes; order Chimaeriformes; family Callorhinchidae; genus Callorhinchus; species Callorhinchus milii. The sequence goes on along the minus strand of NW_024705729.1, from coordinate 8,373 downwards.
CCGTGAGCACACGGGGTGGTGCCCGCAACGACGTCCGTACTGGACGGCGTGAGGGGGGTTTCGATCCTCTAGGGGGTATAAAAAGGGTTGAGCCAGAGAGCTCGGGGCTCAGTCTTAGTGTAGTTAAGGGAAGAGAGAAGACCGGCCAGATAGGCCCTGGACTCCCCCTGGGACGCCGCCCTTGTAAGGGCAGTGCAGGCTGGAGCCAGTGGCGTGGTCCCGGAACCAGAGTCAGACCTCTGGGATTCCGGGTACCGTAGCCCGACTAACCAGTGTCGGGCCAGACAGCCTCCCCTAGCCCGTTAGCGGAGGACTCGGCTAGGAAGGCTAGCTAGGGGTGAATTCCCAGTTGTACGGGTGAGGGGGCCGATACATCCCTCCAGTATTGTAAAGACATTGTGCAAATAAATACGTGTGCCTTACCCCGTTGTCCACGCGTCTTCAAGAACACTTCATCTGGCGTCAGAAGAACCAAGAACATGGACACGCGCCAAACAGCTCGAGCCAGGGAACAGCAAACGGAAGACGCCGCCGAAATTGTCGAGCCCGAGATGGCTCAACAAGACGACGTGCAGCCGGGGCCGGACGCGTTCTTGCCGGAGCGTCGCCATGAAGAGGAGCAGCGGACAGACCACCTGAGGCTGGCTCACGAGAGGCTGGCGGAACTGCTCTACGCCGCTGCCGCTACGCTGGAGAACATCACACGGCTGGGGGCTGGTGGTCCACCGCGGGGCGAGGGGAACCGGCGTCCGGAGCGCCTTCCCGCCATTTCTGAAGATTCAAATTTTGAATTTCCCGCCATCGACGCGGCGACCGCTAGGGGCGTGGCCAACCTCAACCTGGGGTCCGACATCGGCCGCGCTGGGGCTGCCGCATCAACGACGGAGGAGGGCGCGTCATCAAAGCTGCGACAGGCGATGCCATCTGCCGTTCGCGCCGAGACGCAGCCGGGTCGGGGAGACAGCAGCCCACGGGACTCCACGGCAACTGCTGCGCTGCATCAAAGGCTGCCCCCGCTTAAAGAATTCGTGGGCGCAGAGGGCGACTGGAGCGGCTTCCGAAGACGCTTCCTCGCCCACCAAGAAATGGCTAAATGGACAGACGCAGAAGCTCTCAGCGCCCTGCCGGCGCTCCTGGACGGCGACGCGCTTGCCGCCCTAACATCGGCACCGAAGGAAAGGCGCTCTACGTTACCAATGGCGCTGCAGCTGCTGGGAGGGGTCTACGGACCATCGGCGGAATGCAGACAGGAGTTCTACGACCGCAAGCGGGGAGAAAAGGAGTCGCCCCTGGCGTACCGAACGAGCCTCCTGGCGATGGCCAAGTCGGCCTTCCCCCGTATGGATGACGACGGCATCGACGCTATGGTGACGGAGAAAATACTCCTCCTGGCTGACGATCTTGACATCGCTGTCGTCGCACAGGAGGACGCGGAAATGACATCGCTCCAGGCGGCGCGGCTCCTCCACGCAAACCTCCTGTCGCTCCGGCGAAAAGCCAGCAGGGCATCGGCGGGGCGTGCGGTGGCTGCAGCCACCCTTCCGACGGAGGAACTCTACGCCGTCGACCACCGACGGCAACAGGCGACGAGTGCACGGCCGGGCCAGGACGGGTCGGGCCGTTCCGACCATTCGTCACCTCCGACGTCGCTCCCGCGGTGCTTTAACTGCGGCGTCCGGGGCCACGTCGCCTCGGGGTGCCGCTCTCCTCGTCAGCGCGGGACGACACCTCACCGGGACGACGGGCCTCATCCCAAGCTCCACCATCAAAAACCGGCGAGTCGCGGCACCCCACACGTTTGGCCCACACACACACCCGTCACGCACTCAAACACCGCGACGAGAGGGGGGCCGGTATCACGCACCATCGCACCATCACGCACCACTCCGGGTACCCATATCGAACCCGGCCAGTGGTCCGTGCTGGCCGATCGTGTGGTTGCCGCATCGTCGGGGTCGTCGGCCGTTGTGGGGTATATCGACGGGGTTGAAGTGCGCATCCTGGTCGATACGGGAGCATCGGCGACTATTATTTCGGAATTAATTTATAATATTCTCCCTGTCCGGAGTCGTCCCTTGATGCCAGTTAACATACCATTCTATGCGGCTAACGGGGGCTCACTTGGCATCATCGGACAAATTCGTGCCCAAATTTGTATCGGGGAAATAAAATTGTCTGGGCCGATTTTTGTTTCTTCCTCGCTGGCGGTTCCGTGCCTGCTGGGGACGGACTTCCTGGCCAAAATGCCGATTGTAATTTTGATCGACCAGGGGTGCATAGAGCTTCCATCGGGCAGACGCATGGCGTTTCTGCCATCGCCGGTTGCGACTCGGACGGCGTTCGCGACGGTGCCGGCGTTCGTGGAAAGAACGGTACGCGTTCCTCCGGGGACGCAAATGTTGGTACCCTTGAAACTTCGGCGGCCCCTCGTTAAGGGTGCTGGGGCACAAGGGGTACTGTTGGGACCGTCTAGGGCCGGGGTTAGTGGACCTGACTTACTACCGGCCCAGACCATAGTGAGAGGGGATGGTGAACCCTTCATCGCGGTCCTAAATGTGGGCTCGCGGACGGTGGTGATCCCACAGGGGACCGTGCTTGCTCACGCAACGCCGGTGCCGTGTGAGGAACCCGCCGTAAATTGCGTCAACACTGTCCCTGCGTCGCGACCGCATTCGGACAGCGATGAAGGGTGGCTCGAGGCGCTTTGTGCGGGATCGACGGACCTGTCCGATTCAGAGCGTCAACAACTTAAAACGCTACTGCGAGAATTTTCCGACGTTTTTAGTCGAAATAAATATGATTTGGGTTGCACTCACTTGCTGCGTCACCATATTGACACGGGTGACAGCGCGCCAATTCGCCAAAATCCGTTTCGGTTGAGTCCCGCCGAAAAGGACCATGTCAAATCGGCTGTTGATGACATGTTGGCCGCGGACATCATTTCTCCTTCCACCAGCCCTTGGGGAGCGCCGATCGTCCTGGTTAAAAAGCAGGACGGTTCGTTGCGGTTTTGCGTTGACTTCCGGCGTCTTAATAAAATTTCGGTTGCCGACGCATACCCGCTCCCTCGGATGGATGAATCGCTTGACGCCTTGGCGGGAGCGCGATTCTTTTCCACACTCGATTTACTTTCGGGATTCTGGCAGCTTCCTCTGGATGATGAGTCAAAGCCTAAAACTGCTTTTCGTACACCGCACGGCTTGTTTCAATTCAACCGGTTGCCGATGGGCTTACACTCAGCGCCGGCAACTTTCCAGCGTTTAATGGAATTGGTTTTGGCTGGACTGCAATGGGAGTCGTGCCTCATTTATTTGGATGACGTTATCGTCTTTGGAAAAACTTTTGATGAACATCTCCAGAGGTTGCGGGCGGTTTTCCTAAAGATGCGGGCTGCTAATTTGAAATTCAAGCCCCAAAAATGCCATTTGTTGCGTGATTCGGTGCGTTATTTGGGGCACATCGTGGGACGCTCAGGTATTGCTACCGATCCCGCCAAAACGCAGTGTGTCAGCTCCTGGCCGACTCCCACCTCGGTGGGAGAGGTCAGGAGTTTCATTGGGTTCGCGTCGTATTATCGACGGTTTGTTGCTGATTTTGCGACAATTGCTAAACCCCTGCACGCTTTAACATCTAAAGGGGTTCGGTTCCACTGGGGTCAAGAGGAGGAGGCTGCGTTCCGCTCCCTTCGGGACGCCCTGGTGAAAGCCCCTCCCTTGATCTACCCTGATTTTTCGAAGCCCTTTTTGCTCGACACCGATGCGAGCAACACGGGTATTGGGGGTGTGCTTTCCCAGGTGGTTGATGGCGTTGAACGGGTGGTCGCATACGGTAGTCGGGTGTTGTCTCCTGCGGAGCAGAGATATTGTGTCACCCGTAGAGAACTGTTGGCAATTGTTTTTTTCATCCAACAGTATCGCCCATATCTGTACGGTCGGCATTTCACCGTCCGCACAGATCATGCGGCACTACAGTATGCCCTGCGGGTTCAACAACCATCGGGACAGTTGTCTCGATGGTTGGAGGTTCTCCAGGATTTTGATTTTGAGACCACTTACCGTAAGGGCGTTCGCCATACCAACGCGGACGCTCTGTCACGCATGCCAACCACCTCGGAATGTGCATGCCTCCTGGGGTCGGGACGTTGCAGACCTTCAGGGGACGCATCGGTTCCGATCCTGGCAGCCACCGACGACGACGAACCACTGCCTGATAATTCGATCGAACAACAGGGAAGGGATTCCCTGTTGGGGTTGCCCGTCACTGAGTGGGGGCGCCTCCAAATGGAGGATACCTCCCTCCTCGGGTGGCGTCGTCGCGTCGGGGGTGCTGGCCGGGTGAAAGGTGATTCGGGTGCATGGGAAATGGTACAGGGTCTGCTCATGCATTGGGACGCAAAATCACAGCGACATCGGCTGGTCGTCCCTTCGGAGTTGCGAGGCAAAGTGGTGTGGGCCGCGCATGAGCGCCTGTTACATCTGGGGACTCTAAAGACCCTTGCACTGATACAACTAGATTTTTTTTGGCCTGGTATGACAAAGGATGTTGGGGATCTTTTGAATTCATGCCCGCGGTGTGCGCAACGGAAACCGCCGGCACGGGAGTCTAACCCGCCTTTACAATCAATCAAGGTGTCCAGAATAAATGAGCTTGTCGCGCTGGACATCTTGGGCCCATTTCCCGCCACCCCCAGGGGCAATAGGTATTTGCTGACAGGAGTCGAGTATTTTACGCGCTGGCCCATGGCCTGGCCCCTTGCCAACCAGTCGGCAGCAGCCATCGTGGACGCCTTTGTTCAGGGATACGTCCTGGACAAAGGTGCTCCGGAACGGCTGCTGACCGACCAGGGTAAAAATTTTTCAAGCAAATTACTTAAACAAGTCTGTGACCTCTTAGGCACAAAGAAAATTCGGACCTCCCCGTATCACCCACAGACAGACGGAATGGTCGAGCGCCTGCATCGCACCATTTCGTCAATGATGGCACAGCAGGTCTCAGATTCTCAGACTGATTGGGACCTGCATATTCAGGGGGTCTTGGCGGCATACCGGATGGCACCCCATGCAGCTACGGGATTTTCCCCCTTTTACCTTATGTACGGTCGCGAACCCGACCCGCCTGTTCGCGCCCAGCTGCAGATCCCCGACCCGCAAGGAAAAACTAAATTGGCTGACCACGTCAAATTTAATCTGGCTAAATTAACAGAGGCGCGGGATGCTGCGAGGTTGAACTCGGACCTCCGTCAAAAGGCGAACGAGCGCCTCAGGCTGGGTCGGGCGCATGTAATACAGTGGAAACCGGGGGACAGGGCATGGTTGCACTGTCCCCAAGTACCCCTGGCCACCTCCCCTAAGCTGGCGCGGCCGTGGCGGGGCCCTGTGGAAGTGGTCGAGGTCTTGCGACCACAGTGCGTGCGCATTCGTTGGGGGAAGCGGCGATGGTTCGTGCACCCCTCTCGGTTGAAACCTTTCGTCGCGGTACACAAACCCACTTCACACATGCGTGGCCAGACGTGTGGGGGGTCGACCGACTCACTAGCTCCGTCTCCACCGCGCTCACCTAATGCCTTGCCGGCCGTGCCACCTCCAGGTGCATCGGGACTGACGAGCCCGCACCCACCTGCTGCTGCAAGGGACGCCGCGGTTCCCGCGACGTCAGACGCGGACTCTATACAAAACGAACAACCGCCACCGGCGGGTTCGCCACCCGGGATTGCCCCGTGTGACGGGCCTGCAGCAAGGACACGCGCAAAAATGCGCAGACTCTTATAATGCATTGGACGAACATTTTTTTTCTTCTTCTCTCTTACGTACGGTTGCGTGGTGCTGCGTCGGTGGGGAGCTCCTAACACATTTTTTTTGTGTTGTGTTGCATGTGTGCTGCGAGTTCCCTGCTTAACCTGTATATATGCGTCGCTCTTACGGTATTCGTATTTATTCAGGGGGGGTGCGTCGGATTGTTCCCTTCGGGGTTGTGGGTTTTGTTGTTGTCATTGTTGTTGTTGTTGTCGTTGTTGCTGTTGGTTCCTTCATGTTAGCGTTAAAAACGTTTTTTTAAGGCACACGCGGGTATCCAGGGGTTAAACAGCCTTTATTAAAGTTGTTGCAGCCGGGACGGCTGCGAGCTGTACAGGGGGGGGTGATGTAGGGCTGTTACAGAGGGGCTGTTTGTGTAGGGCTGTTTGCATAGGGGCTAACGGATAACAAACACAGTGGGCGGGGACTCCGTGAGCACACGGGGTGGTGCCCGCAACGACGTCCGTACTGGACGGCGTGAGGGGGGTTTCGATCCTCTAGGGGGGTATAAAAAGGGTTGAGCCAGAGAGCTCGGGGCTCAGTCTTAGTGTAGTTAAGGGAAGAGAGAAGACCGGCCAGATAGGCCCTGGACTCCCCCTGGGACGCCGCCCTTGTAAGGGCAGTGCAGGCTGGAGCCAGTGGCGTGGTCCCGGAACCAGAGTCAGACCTCTGGGATTCCGGGTACCGTAGCCCGACTGACCAGTGTCGGGCCAGACAGCCTCCCCTAGCCCGTTAGCGGAGGACTCGGCTAGGAAGGCTAGCTAGGGGTGAATTCCCAGTTGTACGGGTGAGGGGGCCGATACATCCCTCCAGTATTGTAAAGACATTGTGCAAATAAATACGTGTGCCTTACCCCGTTGTCCACGCGTCTTCAAGAACACTTCACATATGTAATTAAACTTCCAATCATATTATAATACAAAGACAAATAACCCCCTGCAGAGCCTTAACAGACAGTTGGGGCAGGTACTGTTAGCAAGCGCCTATGATGGCCTGCACAGCACACGAGATGGGTGGCAAGCACCACGCCCGACCGCCTTTGTCTCCCCAGTGGCGATGTTTACACACGGCACCAGTACTCATTTCAGGCTGAGTTGACCTAGGGAGAGGCCCAGCATCAGTTCAAATAATCATCACTGCTGTTGGGTGTGAGCGGGTATCTAACTCGGGTCGCTGGGTTCATAGTTCCGAGTTAACCACTGCACCACCGCTCCCCCCAACCTTGTAATAACGCACATTATAACACACCTCAACTGAATTATAATACGCATCCAATGCAAGTTAAACAAATATTCTTACACAACTACAGCCACCATTCACGACTATGTGGCAGTGAGATCACCACAGCGCTTGTGCCAGGCTACGTGCACGTTTTAGCCACGTGACATGTCGAAGGCCCACTGACAGGTCATGAAACAGACCAAGGTGTTGTGGGTTAACCGAGATGGCAGGCAGATACACCACCTGTGCTCCCCACTGTGACACGTCGTTCAGTTTTAGCCGACTGGAGAACCTCTCGTTGTTGTGAGCATCACTCGTGCGCCCTCCGCTATTCTCGGACGCTGCTTCCAACTGCCCAGTAGCGTCGATCACGAGCTTCTTCCACATGAGCCTGGTCACACACACAAACTCGCTTACAGGAGCACAATAAACATCCATTAATGGAGTTAGTGAAACATCCTACTGTAGGACCGTAGAGCTTGGGAATTCTTGGCAGTGGTTCTGCCTGCCCTTCCAGCGTGTGTGCTTTCCAGCAATTCTGCATCATTCTCTCTAATATCTGTGAAATATAAACAAAAGGCATTACACGCAATAAACTATTAAATTTCATGATAAGTTAAACTACCATTTTAAAGCACAGGGGAAGAAACGTGAGTCTTACAATTCGGATGATACGGTGAGAACTTTGGCATATATTAATTTTGCAAATAATTAAAAAGACACGGGAAGGTAAAGTGCTCTGGTGCATCTGAAAGTCTGGCGAAATCCTCAAAACTAGAGCCCGACATATACATCGGTTGATATTTGGCTTTTTTTGTTAAACGTCATTATCGGCATTTTATGCCACCAATGTGCCCGCACATTGGTGGCATAGAGACACTGAGCCAACACTCCTGAGATCCTAGATTCAAACCCTGGGTCTGGGTGTCTCTCTCATGTTCAAAATGACTGGGTCAGAGACACGGAGCCAACAATGCTGAGATCCTAGATTAAAACATTGGGTCTGGGTGTTTCTCTCAGGTTCATAATGGATGGTTCAGACACTGAGCCAACACTGCTGAGATCCTGGATTCAATCCCTGAGTCAGGGTGTCTCTCTCAGTTTCATAATGGCCAGGTTCGAGGCCATAATGGGCTTTGAGAGGTATGTCTGAGAACAAAGCTGTAGAGTCATCTTCTTGGTTCTTTCGGTAAAGTCACGTAGAAGGGAAGTAATAAAATAATAAAAAATAAAACATAATAAAATTATTCTCACGACGTTTCGCCACAACGCAAGCAGCCGTCCTCAGGTGAAAACCAGGTCCGTCGAGGCGACAGAGTCTGAATGAAACAGCACACGAGCTTGGAGCATATATATAAGC